>NW_021703767.1:79151392-79262034 GCF_005190385.1 Monodon monoceros | reverse complement strand
ATCTCTGGCACATAATAGGTGCACAGTGCATTTTCCTGGATAGAAATACTAAATCCAAAGGTAGTGACTGGCCCTTTTCCTGAGGGTGTTCTATCAGGTGCTGGCCAATTCTCTGTTGGAAAGCTTTAGGAATTCTAGCACAGATGAGGCTGAACTTCATGGTTTTATGAGAATGAAACAAATAACTGGACAGAAATAGGCTTCTGGGACCAGTACACCTTAAGAAGTTTGCGAGTGCATAAAAAGGCAGTGAGTATGGTGGCATGGGGTATCAGAAGACCTGCCAAATATTAGATGTGCAACCCTAGAAAACAACATCCCTCCACCTTCATTCCCCTGATCAGAGAATTAGGAATAATAATCGTTGTCCTGCCCACCTCTCGTGTTTGTTTAGAGCAAGTGGGTTGATAGATGCCAACTTGTTTTGCAAACTGTAATCCATACATGATAGGTCATTACACTTGTCTTTAGTTTCAACATAAAGAATATAAAGAAAAATAAGACATTGACAATAAAGAAAAATATTGATCTTGAATATAAAGAAACATAAGACAATGGAATGTGCAATCCCCTGCACTGTTCCTGGTGCATAGTATATGCTCAGTATGTGTCCTTCCTTCCAACTCTGTACCCACATCATCCCCAGGACTGGATGGGCAGTAATTTGTCCTCAGTCTTGGAAAGGAGCTAGATCTGGAACCTAGCTTAATGATCATGGTTGAAGTTGAGATGAAGTTGTGTATCATGATTACTTTCCATATTTGTTTTTGCTGTAGGCAGCAGGAGGTGGAGGGAAGTAGATTCAGAGACTGAGGAAGTCTCAGTGCTTTGAGAAATTCCCTAGAAGCTATAGTCCAGCCATTTGGGACTTGCGTTGTTTGAGTAGATAATCACACCTGCTCTAGGCATGACTGGCCTAGTGGGAGTCAGGAAGGAAATTATTTCCCTCTGTTGATACTAGCGTACAATTGTTGATGGTAGCCAAGGGCTTTCAGTTTTAATATTTCCTCTTTGGTCCTCAGAAGAATCAGGTATGAATCTCTGCCGGAAGCAAAGCATTGGTCACTTCCGCCAGAGGTGAAGGTCTTGGCTCCCTGCAGCCTGTCAGTCAGGTGATTTCTGCGCATGTGTGACCATCTGTGTAGCCAGCTTTAATGCTTTTATGTTACTGCTTCAAAAGTTACAAAAGGATTTGTTGGGTCTGAGCAGGGACTCATCCAGACTCCTGAGGCCCTGTGGCTGTTCTGTAACCAAGGGATGAGTTGTCGGAGATGTTTTGCTGTCTATGTAAGTAGAAGGTGGAGCTGGCTCTTTTGTTTCCTTCCTCCTAATTCCACATGCTTCTACTTCCTGACCTCAGCACAGTGGACACACTTGTACTCTACCTTGGGCAGAGCCCTAGGTTGTCAGGAGTTCTCAGGTTCTCCCCCATTGGGCTACTGTGTGGTGGAGGGGGGCTGATGGCGAATGGATGGAGAGCCCCCTGAGTCCTGTATAGATTGCTGCCAAATATTTACTCCTGGTTCACAGGGCATGTGCTAGCTCTCTGCCCAGGTCTTTTTGTTTTTCTTTAACATCTTTATTGGAGTATAATTGCTTTACAATGGTGTGTTAGTTTCTGCTGTATAACAAAGTGAATCAGCTATCCATATACATATATCCCCATATCTCCTCCCGCTTACATCTCCCTCCCACCCTCCCTATCCCACGCCTCTAGGTGGTCACAAAGCAGGGAGCTAATCTCCCTGTGCTATGTGGCTGCCTCCCACTAGCTGTCTATTTTACATTTGGTAGTGTATATATGTCCATGCCACTCTCTCACTTCGTCCCAGCTGACCCTCCCCCCTCCCGGTGTCCTCAAGTCCATGCTCTCCGTCTGCGTCTTTATTCCTGTCCTGCCCGTAGGTACTTCAGAACCATTTTTGTTTTTTTTTCTTTAGAGTCTGTATATATGTGTTAGCATACGGTATTTGTTTTTCTTTTTCTGACTTACTTCACTCTGTATGACAGACTCCAGGACCATCCACATCACTACAAATAACTCAATTTCATTTCAGTTTAACTGAGTAATATTCCATTGTATATATGTGCCACATCTTCTTTATCCATTCATCTCTTGATGGACACTTAGGTTGCTTCCATGTCCTGGCAATTGTAAATAGAACTGCAGTGAACATTGTGTTACATGACTCTTTGAATTATGGTTTTCTCAGAGTATATGCCTAGTAGTGGGATTGCTGGGTCATATGGTAGTTCTATTTTTAGGTTTCTAAGGAATCTCCATGCTGCTCTCCATAGTGGCTGTATCAATTTACATTCCCACCAAAAGTGCAAGAGGGTTCCTTTTTCTCCATGCCCTCTCCAGCATTTATAGTTTGTAGATTTTTTGATGATGGCCATTCTGACAGGTGTGAGGTGATACCTCATTGTAGTTTTGATTTGCATTTCTCTAATGATCAGTGATGCTGAGCATCCTTTTGTGTGTTTGTTGGTAATCTGTATATCTTCTTTGGAGAAATGTCTATTTAGGTCTTCTGCCCATTTTTGGATTGGCTTGTTTGTTTCTTTGATATTGAGCTGCATGAGCTACTTGTAAATTTTGGAGATTAATCCTTTGTCAGTTTCTTCATTTGCAAATATTTTCTCCCATTCTGAGGGTTGTCTTTTCATCTTGTTTCCTTTGCTGTGCAAAAGGTTTTAAGTTTCATTAGGTCCCATTTGTTTATTTTTATTTCCATTTCTTTTGAAGGTGGGTCAAAAAGGATCTTGCTGTGATTTATGTCATAGAGTGTTCTGCCTATGTTTTCCTCTAAGAGTTTTATAGTGTCTGGTCTTACATTTAGATCTTTAATACATTTTGAGTTTATTTTTGTGTATGGCATTAGGGAGTGTTCTAATTTCATTCTTTTCCATGTAGCTGTCCAGTTTTCCCAGCACCGCTTATTGAAGAGGGTGTCTTTTCTCCATTGTATATTCTTGCCTCCTTTATCAAAAATAAGGTGACCATAGGTGAATGGGTTTATCTCTGGGCTTTCCATCCTGTTCCTTTGATCTCTATTTTTGTTTTTGTGCCAGTACCATAGTGTCTTGATTACTGTAGCTTTGTAGTATAGTCTGAAGTCCGGGAGCCTGATTCCTCCAGCTCTATTTTTCTTTCACAAGATTGCCTTGGCTATTCGGGGTCTTTTGTGTTTCCATACAAACTGTGAAATTTTTTGTTCTAGTTCTGTGAAAAATGCCAGTGGTAGTTTGATAGGGATTGCATTGAATCTGTAGACTGCTTTGGGTAGTACTGTCATTTTCACAATGTTGATTCTTCCAATCCAAGAACATGGTATATCTCTCCATCTGTTTGTATCATCTTTAATTTCTTCCATCAGTGTCTTATAGTTTTCTGCATACAGGTCTTTTGTCTCCTCAGGTAGGTTTATTCCTAGGTATTTTATTTTTTTTGTTGCAGTGGTAAATGGGAGTGTTTCCTTAATTTCCCTTTCAGATTTTTCATCATTAGTATATAGGAATGCTAGAGATTTCTGTGTATTAATTTTGTATCCTGCTACTTTACCAGATTCATTGATTAGCTCTAGTAGTTTTCTGGTAGCATCTTTAGGATTCTCTGTGTATAGTATCATGTCATCTGCAAACAGTGACAGTTTACTTCTTGTTTTCTGATTTGGATTCATTTTATTTCTTTTTCTTTTCTGATTGCTGTGGCTAAAACTTCCAAAACTATGTTGAATAATAGTGGTGAGAGTGGACAGCCTTGTCTTGTTACTGATCTTAGAGGAAATGGTTTCAGTTTTTCACTATTGAGAACGATGTTGGCTGTGGGTTTGTCGTATATGGCCTTTATTATGTTGAGGAAAGTTCCCTCTATGCCTACTTTCTGGAGGGGTTTTATCATAAATGGGTGTTGAATTTTGTCAACAGCTTTTTCTGCATCTATTGAGATGATCATATGGTTTTTATTCTTCAATTTGTTAATATGGTGTATCACATTGATTGATTTGCGTATATTGAAGAATCCTTGCATTCCTAGGATAACCCCCACTTGATCATGGTTTATGATCCTTTTAATGTGCTGTTGGATTCTATTTGCTAGTATTTTGTTGAGGATTTTTGCATCTATGTTCATCAGTGATATTGGCCTGTAGTTTTCTTTCTTTGTGATATCTTTATCTGGTTTTGGTATCAGGGTGATGGTGGCCTCATAGAAAGAGTTTGGGAGTGTTCCTCCCTCTGCTATATTTGGGGAGAGTTTGAGAAGGATAGGTGTTAGCTCTTCTCTAAATGTTTGATAGAATTTGCCTGTGAAGCCATCTGGTCCTGGGATTTTGTTTGTTGGAAGATTTTTAATCACAGTCTCAATTTCAGTGTTTGTGTTTGGTCTGTTTATATTTTCTGTTTCTTCCTTGTTCAGTGTTGGAAGTTTGTGCTTTTCTAAGAGTTTGTCCATTTTTCCAGGTTGTCCATTTTATTGGCATATAGTTGTTTGTAGTAGTCTCTTATAATCCTTTGCATTTCTGCAGTGTCAGTTGTTACTTCTCCTTTTTCATTTCTAATGCTGTTGATTTGAGTCTTCTTTTTTTCTTGATGAGTCTGGCTAATGGTTTATCAATTTTGTTTATCTTCTCAAAGAAGCAGCTTTTAGTTTTATTGATCTTTGCTATCATTTCCTTCATTTCTTTTTCATTTATTTCTGATCTGATCTTTATGATTTCTTTCCTTCTGCTAACTTTGGGGTTTTTTTGTTCTTTCTCTAATTGCTTTAGGTGTAAGGTTAGGTTGTTTTTTTGAGATGTTTGTTGTTTCTTGAGGTAGGATTGTATTGCTATAAACTTCCTTCTTAGAACTGCTTTACTGCATCCCATAGGTTTTGGGTCGTCGTGTTTTCATTGTCATTTGTTTCTAGGTACTTTCTGATTTCCTCTTTGATTTCTTCAGTGATCTCTTGGTTATTTAGTAGTGTATTGTTTAGCCTCCACGTGTTTGTATTTTTTACAGATTTTTTTCCTGTAATTGATATCTCATAGTGTTGTGGTTGGAAAAGGTACTTGATACGATTTCAATTTTCTTAAATTTACCAAGGCTTGATTGGTGATACAAGATAGGGTCTATCCTGGAGGATGTTGCCTGAGCACTTGAGAAGAAAGTGTATTCTGTTGTTTTTGGATGGAATGGTCCTATAAATATCAATTAAGTCCATCTTGTTTAATGCATCATTTAAAGCTTGTGTTTCCTTATTTATTTTCGTTTTGGATGATCTGTCCATTGGTGAAAGTGGGGTGTTAAAGTCCCCTACTATGATTGTGTTACTGTTGATTTCCCCTTGTATGGCTGTTAGCATTTGCCTTATGTATTGAGGTACTCCTGTATTGGGTACATAAATGTTTACAATTGTTATATCTTCATTTTGGATTGACCCCTTGATCATTATGTAGTGTCCTTCTTTGTCTCTTGTAATAGTCTTTATTTTAAAGTCTGTTTTGTCTGATATGAGAATTGCTACTCCAGCTTTCTTGTGATTTCCATTTGCATGGAATATCTTTTTCGGTCCCCTCACTTTCAGTCTGTATGTGTCCCTAGGACTGAAGTGGGTGTCTTGCAGACAGCATATATACTGGTCTTGTTTTTGTATCCATTCAGCCCCAGTCTATGTCTTTTGGTTGGAGCATTTAATCCATTTACATTTAAGGTAGTTATTGATATGTATGTTCCTATTACCATTTTCTTAATTGTTTTGGGTTTGTTATTGTAGGTCTTTCCCTTCTCTTGTGTTTCCTGCCTAAAGAAGTTCCTTTAGCATTTGTTGTAAAGCTGGTTTGGTGGTGCTGAATTCTGTTTGCTTTTGCTTGTCTGTAAAGGTTTTAATTTCTACATTGAATCTGAATGAGATCCTTGCTGGGTAGAGTAATCTTGATTGTAGGTTTTTCCCTTTCGTCACTTTTAATATGTCCTGCCACTCCTTTCTGGCTTTCAGAGTTTCTGCTGAAAGATCAGTTGTTAACCTTATGGGGATTCCCTTGTACGTTATTTGTTGTTTTTCCCTTGCTGCTTTTACTATTTTTTCTTTGTATTTAATTTTTGATAGTTTGATTAATATGTGTCTTGGCGTGTTTCTCCTTGGATTTATCCTGTATGGGACTCTCTGTGCTTCCTGGACTTGATTGACTGTTTCCTTTTCCATATTAGGGAGGTTTTCAACTATAATCTCTTCAAATATTTTCTCAGCCCCTTTCTTGTTTTGTTCTTCTTTTGGGACCTCTATAATTTGAATGTTGGTGCGTTTAATGTTTTCCCAGATGTCTCTGAGGCTGTCCTCAATTCTTTTCATTCTTTTTTCTTTATTCTGCCTTGCAGTAGTTATTTCCACTGTTTTATTTTCCAGGTCACTTATCGATTCTTCTGCCTCAGTTATTCTGCTATTGATTCCTTCTAGAGAATTTTTAATTTCATTTATTGTGGTGTTCTTCATTGTCTGTTTGCTCTTTACTTCTTTTAGGTCCTTGTTAAACGTTTCTTGTATTTTCTCCATTCTATTTCCAAGATTTTGGATCATCTTTATTATCATTACTCTGAATTCTTTTTCAGGTAGATTGCCTATTTCCTCTTCATTTATTTGGTCTGGTGGGTTTTTACCTTGCTCCTTCATCTGCCGTGTGTTTCTCCATCTTGTCATTTTGCTTAACTTACTATGTTTGGGGTCTCCTTTTCACAGGCTGCAGGTTTGTAGTTCCCGTTGTTTTTGGTGTCTGTCCCCAGTGGCTAAGGTTGGTTCAGTGGGTTGTGTAGGCTTCCTGGTGGAGGGGATTGGTGCCTGTGTTCTGGTGGATGATGCTGGATCTTCTCTTTCTGGTGGGCAGAACCGCGTTTGGTGGTGTGTTTTGGGGTGTCTGTGACCTTATTATGATTTTAGGCAGGCTCTCTGCTAATGGGTGGGGTTGTGTTCCTGTCTTGCTAGTTGTTTGGCATAGGGTGTCCAGCACTGTAGCTTGCTGGTCGTTGAGTGGAGCTGGTTCTTAGCGTTGAGATGGAGATCTCTGGGAGTGCTTTTGCCGTTTGACATTATGTGGAGCCGGGAGGTCTCTGGTGGACCAATGTCCTGAACTTGGCTCTACCACCTCAGAGACTCAGGGCTGACATCTGGCCAGAGCACCAAGACCCTGTCAACCACATGGCTCAGAAGAAAAGGGAGAGAAAAAGAAAGAAAAAAATAAAATTAAATAAAAAATTACTGAAACAAAAAATAAAAAAATATTAAAAATAAAAGAATTAAAAAGTAATAAAAAAAGAAAGAAAGAAAGAAGAGATCAACCAAACCAAAAAAACAAATCCATCAATGATGGCAAGCACTGAAAACTATACTAAAAAACAAGCAAACAAAAACGGACAGACAGAACCCTAGGACAAATGGTAAAAGCAACACTATACAGACAAAATCACACAAAGAAGCATATACATACACCCTCACAAAAAGAGAAAAAGGAAAAAACAAGGTATTTATATACATATAAAAAAAAAGGAAGAGAGCAACCAAATCAATAAACAAATCTACCAATGATAATAAATTCTAAATACTAAACTAAGATAAACATAAAACCAGAAAGAAATTAGATGCAGAAAGCAAACCCCAAGGCTACAGTTGCTCCCAAAGTCTACTGCCTCCGTTTTGGGATGCTTCGTTGTCTATTCAGGTATTGCACAGATGCGGGGAACGTCAAGTTGATTGTGGGGATTTAATCTGGTGCTCCTGAGGCTGCTGGGAGAGATCTCCCTTTCCCTTCTTTGTTCGCACAGCTCCTGGGGTTCAACTTTGGATTTGGACCCGCCTCTGCGTGAAGGTCACCTGAGGGCATCTGTTCCCTCAGGCAGGATGGGGTTAAAGGAGCAGCTGTTTCGGGGGCTCTGGCTCACTCACACCGGGGGGAGGGCGGGATACGGAATGTGGGGCAAGCCTGGGGTGGCAGAGGCCAGCGTGATGTTGCACCAGCCTGAGGCGCGCCGTGCATTCTCCTGGGGAAGTTGTCCCTGGATCACGGGACCCTGGCAGTGGCGGGCTGTAGAGGCTCCCGGGAGGGGAGGTGTGGAGAGTGACCTGTGCTTTCACACAGGCTTCCTGGTGGCTGCAGTAGCAGCCTTAGCGTCTCATGCCCGTCTCTGGGATCCGCACTGATAGCTGCAGTTCGTGCCCATCTCTGGAGCTCGTTTAGGCGATGCTCTGAATCCCCTCTCCTCACACCCCCCGAAACAATGGACTCTTGCCTCTTAGGCAGGTCCAGACTTCTTCCTGGATTCCCTCCTGGCTAGCTTTGGTGCACTAGCCCCTTCAGGCTGTGTTCACGCAGCCAACCCCAGTCCTCTGCCTGGGATCTGACCTCTGAAGCTTGAGCCTCAGCTCTCAGCCCGGCCCACCCCAGCTGGTGAGCAGACAAGCCTCTTGGGCTGGTGAGTGCTGGTCGGCACCGATCCTCTGTGTGGGAATCTCTCCACTTTGCCCTCCGCACCCCTGTTGCTGTGCTCTTCTCCGCGGCTCTGAAGCTTCCCCCTCTGCCACTCACAGTCTCCGCCCACGAAGGGGCTTCCTAGTGTGTGGAAACCTTTCCTCCTTCACAGCTCTCTGCCACTGGTGCAGGTCCTGTCCCTATTCTTTTGTCTCTGTTTTTTCTTTTTTCTTTTTCCCTACCCAGGTACGTGGGGAGTTTCTTGCCTTTTGGGAGGTCTGAGGTCTTCTGCCAGCGTTCAGTAGGTGTTCTGTAGGAGTTGTTCCACGTGTAGATGTATTTCTGATGTATCTGTGGGGAGGAAGGTGATCTCCACCTCTTACTCTTCCACCATCTTGAAGGTCTCCCTCTGATCACCAGGTCTTATATTAGGTGCTTGGGAAATCGAGGTAATTAAGTTATAGCTTCTCAAGGGGCTTAGATGAAAGGATGGGGGAGTGGAAAGAATTGGGAACATTGGGGAAGGTTACTAGGAGGAGGGGGCCTGACCTCAGAACTTCTCAGTGAACCATGGAGCTGCAGTTTGGCTGGACAGGTTCTGATGGTGGTGTAGCTGATGGCAGAACACAGCTGGGCAGGCAAGGAGCCTTTCACCTTCCACATGTGTTTCAGTCTCTGGTTTATTTCCCATCACTGTACTGTTGCCAAAAGCGTCATGTTGATTTTGACCTGCACTGATATTATTTCCATGGTCACCTCCAGGTGGCCCAGAGCATGCCTGGGTACACATTACCAAGCCAGCAATCATCTCTACATTCTGTGGGACATGGGTTCCTTTCAAGAGTTCCTGATAGCCAGTCTCTTTTGGTCTACTCCCTAAGCCTCAAGAAAACTGGTGGTGTTGGTAGAGGCCTTTAAAGTAATCCAGGACTGGACCTCTCAGATTGGAATGCTGTCTTCTCTATCTATCGCTGCATAACCAGTTACCCCAAACTTAGCACTTTAAAACAAGAAACATTATGTCACAGGTTCTGTGAGTCAGGAATCTGGGAACAGCTTAGATGGGTGCCTCCAGGTCTGTCCTGAGGTTGCAGTCTCATGTGAAGTTTCCGCTGGGGAGGACCCGCCACCAAGCTCAATCACATCGTTGGCAGGATGCAGTTCCCCACGGGTTGTTGGACTGGGCGCCTCAGCTCCTTGCCGACTGTTGGCTGGAGGCTGCCCCCAGTTGCTTGCCTTGTGGGCTTCTCCATAGGCAGCTCACAACGTGGAAGCTGGCTTCCCTCAGAGCAGGTGAACAAGACACAATCCCTCAGACCAAGCCACATCCACAGCCTTTTTGTAACCTAATCCTGGAAGTGACACACCACTTCCTCTGCCTCGTTCTGCTTGCTGAAAGCAAGTCACTAGATCCAGCCCAGTCAAGCGGAGGGACTGCACAAGGGCCTGAAGCACAGGAGGTGGAGTTACAGGGGGCCCTCTGGGCGCTGCCTGCCTCAGACACCCAGGCTTACATGGCAGGTGCTAAAGTGCATATTCTCAGTGCACCTCTGTGGATCAATTTTACTTGAAGACTTTTTTGGGGGAGAACTCCATTTAAAATCTGAATATAAGCATTGGTATGTAATCACACAGAATGCAAAACTAGCATGGCTTTTCAGAGGAAGAACACAAGTTTTTAATTAATGCTGTGCTACTCTACCTGTAACTCTTTGCCCTGTTTAGCAGTTAGGGCTGCTTTGGTGGAAATGTTTGCATGTTCTTACTTGAGCTCTTTGCTGTGCAGATGAGATGCCAAGACCCAGAGAGGGGACAGACTCTTCCCAGGGCCACAGAGCCAGGGGTAGCCATGGGAGGGACATCTAAGGCACCTCAGACTCTGGCCCAGTGCGTCCCCTCCACCTCTCTGCGCAGTCTCTGCCTCCAAATCAGTCCATACAACTTTTAGGCATGTATTCTCTGCTTTTTGCAACCTCTGTCCTGTCCCAGAAAGAGATTGGGGAAAATAGGTCAAAATTTGGAGACTTGAGCCTTGGTGGTGTTCTTTTAGTTAAATTTCAGGGTGTACATCTCCTATTGAGTCACACTGTGTCCTGAAGAGTTGCATAAATCAGTATTACTTGGCTCAGACAGTGTGTCTCTGCAGTTATGAATAACATTTGTATTAAGAACAGTGAGCCAATACACAACATTACTGTGAGACTGACAGGATCAGACAGAAAACCTCAGTCAATACTTTCTGTCTGGCAGAAAGCCCTTTTCCAGAGCATCCGTCTCCTCCCCCCACCAAAATAGTCTTTTTATAAAACCAAGCTCGGCAGTACATTTTATAGAAGATGACAGGTTCCCTTAGAGCCCACCTTAACATTCCTAAAAATTAATGGAAATGGGAGACTTAAAAGGATGGTCAAACTCATTAGCAGCCCTGCAGCCAAAACAAGGAAAGCCAGCTTTGGTCATTGAGACTGGCACTGGCCAGAATGTTAATACTATTCCCAGCTCCACGGTTCCTTTTGGATTTCAATATTTTTTTTTTTTTTTTTTTTTTACTTTTGGTGCTTTCAAAGTGTTTCTTATCAATTATTTAACTGTTATTGAAAGTCGATAGTAAGAAGTAGTTTTCATTGGGGGAAAGCAACGAGCTAAGTGGAATTTTTTTTTTTTTTTTTAAAGGATAGCTTTATTACTGATATGGTGCCAGGCAAAGGGGGACACATCGGGCTCCTGCCTCAAAAAATCATGTGTCCCTGATAAAGCGGAATTGGAATAGGGAGACTGTCGTATATCAGCTGCATAATCTTACTTAAGCTGTTTAATCATTTTTAAACGGGTTTCCATGTCGGAAAAATATTGTGCCAGTAGCACCTAGCTTACAGATTCTTCTGTGCTCTCAAAGCAGCATGACGTATGTAAAGTGCCAATTGTGTATGCTTCTTAGTGCGTAGTTGGTGCACATTAAACAGTTTCATTTCCAATCTCCTTAATAGTCTGTAACTGCTAGAAACCACCCTGGTTCTTTTCTTTGTCAGACCATTATCTCAGTGTCCGCACTTTGCACTGTCTCCTCGGCTTGGGCCAGACCTGCAGCATTTGCATATGTCACCCCGGATTTCATCTTTTCCTGAATAGCTAAAAGCCTTAACATTTATAATTTTGCTCAGTGGCTCCCAAGACGTAAATACAGGCATCAAAATATGCTCATGTTTTCTGGTCTTTGGAAATATAGTCATTTTGGGAACAACTATGTGTGCACTGTGTTTCATGAGGAAGGTCTATTAAGAAGTCATTGTTGGTTTTCATGACAACATTGTTCAGCCCAGAGGATGAGCTCCACTCAGCTACCATCAGCCACTTCTTCCTTTGTAAATGGAAGCTTCTCTGGGACCTGCCCAGGGCTGACCCTCTCCCGTTCCTCTTTGGACTCCTTTAGGATGACATCACTTCCCCCTGCTTCAGTGGTGACTGGCTTGAGTTATATCAGTTATTAAAAATGATCTAATATTTTCCTCTTAAATCTAGGGCCCTGGTTTGTTCTATGATTAAGCTGGTGATTTATTTATAATATGGTACGAGAGACGGCTACAGCCATTCTATGATGTAATCTAAGAATGACATGAAAACAAAATAGGCTTTTACATAATGAAAGTGTTCCTGTAATACAGTTTAGGGCAAGGCTTTTTTTCCGTTGAGAATAGAGATGGATTCTTTACTTTCCCTCCAGTCCTTTCTTATCTCTGTTTCCCATTTGTAAGTCTTAAGGACTTTAAGTCAATTAAAAAAAAATCAGCATTTAAAACCCCACAAAGACTCTGGTTGGCCCTTCTAATCTC
Source organism: Monodon monoceros (assembly GCF_005190385.1). NCBI lineage: Eukaryota > Metazoa > Chordata > Mammalia > Artiodactyla > Monodontidae > Monodon > Monodon monoceros. The sequence goes on along the minus strand of NW_021703767.1, from coordinate 79,249,763 downwards.
TTCTTGTCATCATCTTTGTCCCCCTCCCCCCCTCCTCCTTGGCCTCTGTTTTGGCTACAGCTCTCTCAGCAGCCCTTAGCCTCCTCTCATCACACCATGGTCTTCACCATTCCTTTGCTTATGCTGTTCTTGCTACAGGAAATGCTTCCCGCATCCTGAATCTTCTTCGGCAAAAGGCAGATATAGCTCACTGGTTCCTACAGATAGCAAACTTCTTCAGGCCAGCTCAAGTGCACCTCTTCCTCCAAGCCTTCTCTGAAGCTTTTGCCTCCTATTTAGAAACCCTTTCTCTGTATTTAATACCACAGCACTTAATACAACAGCAAGTTCCCCATCCCCACTGCGAGGAACACTGATAGAATATCAGAGTTAGAAGAGGAGAAAGGACTCAGGAAAACAGGGAGGGGGCCTTTGTAGTTCTGGTTCTGCTCCTAACACTGAGACACAGGGAGGTCACGGCCCATCTTTGAGTTTCAGTTTTCCTCATCTGAAGAATGAGTAGTTTGGGTTTCATTTCATGTGGCCGCATGGTGGATTGGTAGTGGCTCTTTGAGACGCTGTGTTGAGAAGGATTCTGAAGCGGTATCCTGACCGAGAAGGAAAGAGTCCGTGATCATTTAGCAGTGTCTGCCATGGCTGTGGGTGGGGAAGGGAGGGTGGAGGCGCACAGGAGGTCTCTGGGCAATTTTTGGACTGGATGATTTAGAGCTCTCTTTTTGTTTTACCTTCTGGGATGCTTTGATTTGCTGACTTTAAGTGTCTTGCCCAAGGTCACACAGGCAAGTAGTGGTTAGAATCCAATGCTCAGATGTAGAGATGGTTAAAAACTACATATTCTAATGCAGCCTGGCCGTGGGAGTTGAGAAGCTGGGATCAACAAGACTAGAGGGACCATGGTTTACCGTAGGCACAAGACTCCCCAAATTCTTCGTGTCCCTGAGGTGGAGTGGGCTCAGGAGATGCTCTTCACCTCTTTGCCTTCTTTGCTTCCAAAGAGTTATAATGTCTACAATATTCTAATTTATGTCAAAGGTGGCATTTCAAGGTCAAGGTCAGAAAGTTAGGTTACTCTGCCAGGGTCTTCTTCCTGGGTCAAGGCTCACAGAGTTAACCCATGTTCCTTTGGATCCTCTGTGCCTCTCTCCCAGACCCCAGACAAAATGCTCAGCTCTCCAAAGAACGCTAAATTGCTTGAGCACTAGGTCAGCTCCAAAAAAAATAAATAAATAAAAAGTCCTGGAACAGAGAGAGTTAGAGGAGGGAAAGGAAGGGGGCAGTTTAGGTTGGATGAAAGAAGGAACCAGAAGTGGTTAGTGTGGAGAAGAGAGAAAGGGGATGCATGAGGAGGGAGCGGAGTGGGACTCTGCCATGGAAGGGGCCATGAACTTGCTCTTTGTGACCCCAGAAGGAGTTCTGGGAGCAGTGGGTGGAAGCAACAGAAAGACAGTGTGCGGGAGAATGTTTTAGTATTAAGAGCAGACCACAGTGGCATGGGCCACTTCGGGCGTTAGGGTTATTTAGGTAGAGGCTGATACTGATGGGTCCTCGCAGAGGAAATAAGACGTTGGACTAGATGCCCTTTAAGGTCGTTCCTGTCCGGAGAGCATGGAATTTTCTATAGACGTGTTTTGTGTGCATTTTGTGTGCAAATTAAATAATTTCCATTTTAAAGCGAAGGCTTTAAGGAGGGAAGTGATTCTTCTTTTCTCCATGGTCTTGGCACACAGAAATGCTGACTTATCTTGGGCAATCTTGTTTCACTTAGCATTATTGATGAAGGAAAGGAGGCTAACTAAGGTTGTCTTAGTACTTGTTTGTGCTGAATGCAGTTTTGAGGATGATTTCTGAGCTTGTTTTGAAGACAGTTCCAAAGAATTCTGTTCTCTTGGTGTCCTTCAATCCGCTCCCCACCCACTGCCCCCTCCAATGTCAACAACTTGCTTTTTCTGTACTATCAGAGTGCTTTGTTTATACCTCCAGTGGAGCATTCATGTTGCTTTGCTCTGCTATGTAAGCAGATTTCCAGTCTTCCTTCTCCACGAGGTTGTAGAAGCTTCCTAAGAGCATAAATCCTGTCTTATTCCATAAGAGGACCCATGGTGCCCAGTGTAGTGGTTTGCAAATAATGATGATGACTCATTAACTTAACAACCGTGTATTTAGCACCTACTATGTGCTAGACTATTCCAGGTGTAGGGAATAGAACTGTGAACAAAATCAGACAAACTTGCTCTTTGATGGGAACAGGCAACACGTAAATCAATGAGTAAATAGATAATATTTAGGTTGTGATCTATTTTCAGAAGAAAAATAAAGCAGGTTAAGGGCACAGAGTGTGGGGATAACACAGATTTAAAATTCATTGGTCCGAGAAGGTCTTACTGATATGGGTACACAGGCACACGGGCCTGCAGGCGGTGAGGCAGTCAGCTGAAGAGAGGGGAAAGAATGTTTCAAGCTGAAAGAAAGCAATTGCCAAGGCCCCGAGGCCGAAGCATGCCTGACGCATTCCAGAAAAGTGAGGAGGCCAGCGTGGCTGGAGTGGAGTGACCGAGGTGAAGAGTGCAGGAGAGGAGGCCGCCCATTCTCATAAAGACAGATGCAACAACAAATATTTGTTAAGCACGTACTGAAGATGCTCAGAAAAAAAAAATTGCCTTTGTGATTTAAAGAATTCACAGCAGTGTAAGAAAAGGATGACGAAAGTTTTTTTCTGGCTTTCAGCTTTGATACAGGGACAGTGGATGGAGAGCTGGGACAGTACCGGGGGCAGCTCAGAACAAGTCCAGTTGCGGAGGGTATGGTTTCCCTCCTCTCGCTCTCTGTGGTGGAGGACCCTCCTTTCTGAGTCTCTGCTCCTGCGTCAGGCGCACCTGCAGGGGAGGCTGGGGCCCCCGGTGCAGATGGGCAATTGCATGCCTAATCACCCATTCAGACACCCACTTATTTGTTTTCCACATGCAAATATGGGTTTTTTGCAGATGGATTTAATATATTTGTTGCTTCCCCATTTTATTTAAAACAAAACAAACGACCAACCATGTCAGTTGAGGGCAACAAATAGAAACATGAGTATTATGCGGTCTTTGCTATGCGTGCTGATTACGTGGCTGAGAGGGATCCTAGGCAAATCAGTCTTTTCTCTGCTCAATTTTAGTTTTACTTTATAGTACTCCTCTTACTCTCATTATTGTTTTAAAAAAATGTTTTAAGAGGGATGTGGTATTATTTACCCTAAATCATTTTCTCAATTTTTCAGGCTCCATGTTTTTACTGTGTGGTTTCCACGCTTACCTTTTTAGTTTCTGCACTTCTGGTCCATTGTAAAAAAAAAAAAAAGAAAAAGGCATCATGGGATCTCCCAAGGCCAATAGCAGGTGGTTCCTACAACTTCTTTAGCCTGGAAATAAACAAATAAACAAACACAAATTAGAAGTACTTGCCCCTATTGATGCGCTATTATTACTTATCGTGCAACATCATGCAAAAAGTCACTTGCATTTATCTGGGAGCCTGTAGGTCAACACCAATATCAGAGAGAGGGCTTTGGAGGGTGTCTGTTTTGATGTGTGATGAAATTTCAGAGCTCTAGAGAAGAATGTCAGAATTGGTAGTTAACATTGGCATTTATTTTATCCCGAATGCCTCACTTTACAGTTGGGGAACTGAGGCCCAGAGAGGTAAAATGACTTGTTCAAGGTGTCAGAGAGTAAGGGGTAGAGATCATACTTGAGCAGCTGGAGTCCTGGCAGGTGGCAGCCTCTGTGGCCGGGGGATGAAGAGACTGCTGGAGCCCCCAGAGGATCTCATCTCAAGGTGAGGTCTGTGTGTAAAGGGGGGGGCCATGTGTCCCATTATTTTCTCTCATAAACTAATTAAAAAATCCTTTGGGTATCAGATCTTAAGCAGAGAAGCAGTGATTGGGACTGTGGATAGGAATTGCTTGCAGTTTGCCTAAATAACAAGTTTGTGGACTGGATAAGAGGGATGTTGGGGTGGATTATGTGTGTGTGTGTGTGGGGGGGGGCGGGGGGAGAGAAAGAGAGAGAAAGAGGAGTGGGGGTGGGGAGGGAGAGAGAGGATGGAGATGAACAAACTAGGAGGGAGAGGGCAGACCACTTGGCAGCAGGAACTAAATCATTAGGCACAGGATTTCTGAGCCAGAAGGAAGTCTAAAGCTTATTGAACTGGACTGCGTTATTTTGTAGAAAAAGAAACTGATGTCCAGAGTGGTTGAGAGCCTTGCCCCCCAGTCATCCAACTTGAACTGAGTAGTTAGAATATCACACCGGCAACATCCTTCGATAGAAACTTTAATTTAAAAAAGTACCGATCATCACTATCAAGTCGTATTTACTGGTTGGCCAGTAGGGCCACTCATGTGAGGGGAAGCATCTGCCTTCTTAGGGGTTCTTTGCTCAGAGGTGGCTTTGCCAGGAGGAGATTGTCAAGGGCTGTGACAGCTCCAAGCACAGGTCTTCTCTGTTCTTGCAGCCGTGACAGACACCTACTCAGACGTCAGATGAACGCTTGACCGACCACCCCAGTGGCCATCTTCCAAATGATTTTCTGAAAAAGTAAGGTTTGGAGATGAAGGCCGGTTAAGTAACATTTTGTGGATCTTTTACATGTCCTTTAATGTAGGACCCTTTCACTTTTAGATGTTAAACGTTAGGTTGCTGGATTACCGGAGATGTACGCGAAGTCCAAGGTGATATTTCCGGAGGTAGCCTGAGAGCAGGAAGGTCCGTATGTATGAAAAGGGCAAACTTGTCAGGAACATATTGAGAGCGGGTCAACGGGTAGTGGCGGCAGGAATGATGAATGGTTCTGGGGACAGCCTTGACCCTGAAGGCCTCCAGGAGTCGAGTGTGATGAGCGAGGGAAGGACTATTGATGTAAGACGCATTCAGCTTGCCGTGTCGGCTCTGTGCAGGGGCCCTCTCTGCAGCTGTCTGCCCTGAAGTACTCGCTCTCTTTTTCTCCTGCTGATACTTTGTGGCTTGATATAAATGCTTCCCACCGTGGGCTGGACAATGCCAGACACCGCCCGCAGCCTCTGTGTCCGTGTCAGACACAGCGTGTTGGGCGTTCAAGTGACTCCATCCTTATTCCCATGTCTTTCTCTTCCCTCTGCCCCACCATGCCCACCCACCTCCCCGCTTTGAGAAAAAAAATCACCCGAATTGTTTGAAGGTTCATTTATGTGGATTTGTTTGTATTTTTATTTTATTTATTTATTTGTTTGTTTTTGGCTGCGTTGGGTCTTCGTTGCTGCACGCAGGCTTTCTCTAGTTGCGGTGAGTGGGGACCACTCTTTGTTGCGGGCTTCTCGTTGCGGTGGCTTCCCTTGCCGCGGAGCACAGACTCTAGGCGCGCAGGCTTCAGCAGCTGTGGCTCGCGAGCTCTAGAGCGCATGCTCAGCAGTTGTGGCGCACAGGCTCAGCTGCTCCGCGGCATGTGGGATCTTCCCAGACCAGAGCTCAAACCTGTGTCCCATGCATTGGCAGGCCGATTCTTAACCACTGCGCCACCAGGGAAGTCCTGTTTGTATTTTGTTACTAATTTGTTTCCCGTTCATATCTGAAACAAATTCACCTTATGTGAGACCACATTATAATATACTTGAATTCTCTTTGGCTCTATGATTTCTTTTGTTTTTTCTTTTACTTAAAAAAGCGATTTTTCCTTCTCTCCTCAGACCTCTAGCTTTCTCATCTACACAGACAATCTATTTTTGAAGACTCTTTAGGGAGTTGCCAACTTTGTTGGAACTATTAGTGTAGAAGCAATTTGGATGACAGAATCCCACAGTTAACTTGCTTTTCTAGAAACAATTTATTTTCCCTTTAGCTTCAAGGAGTAGCAGTGGGGAATAGGGCATTCTGAAAATAAGAAAAATGTGCCAAATGGGTTGCTGATTTCCAGCGAGGCACATGGAAAAAAGGTTTTGATTTCAGTGACCTCTCTGCTCGTTGGAAAACTCTAGGCTGGTAGATTTCATGATCCCGAGGCTGAGTGCTCTCAGGTTACAGAGAGTGATGAGGGGAAATCTCAGGGTGGAGGGTGCTCTCTTATTGGGCTCAGGGCTGTTACAGAGACATAGTGTCCTTTGGCATTAAGACACATCATTTCTTCCAGTTGGGTCATGTTTAAGGACTAGTTCCACCAAATCCCCAAGTACTCGGAGCCCAGAGGGAACGCAGAGCGTTTGAAGAGTCAGCCTTAGCATGGATTGTGTTTGAGCGTGGCCAGTGGCCAAACTTGGTGATGCCTACTGGCTTTGTTCAACAAATTTCTTACATCTAGACACAGGCCTGCATCTTATGTGCCCCCCCCCCCCTTTTTGGTGGTGTCCCTATTTGATTCGTCTTGCATTTAGGTCTATTTGGTCTTAAAAATAACACACTAAATAAGAGGGCGGGTGAGCTGAGCTCCGACCCCAGCTCTGCTACAACCATCTGTGGAACTACCCTCAAAATTTTCATTTATTCAAGAAATATTTAAATGAGCACTTTTTACACATCAGTTACCTGAGACACAAAAAATGTGTAAGACACGGTTCTCACCTTGACTGCTTACAGTCGGGGATAGAGGGCCAAGTACAAAAATAGATCACGAAGTGACTTCTCCTTTCTGGTCTCCCTTTTACATATGGAAGAGTCAGAGCTGGGCCAGGTTATGGCCACGTCCTTTCGGAGGCTCACATGCGGTCATTTGTACAAAACTCATCAAACATCTGATAGTCACGTATCTAATTAAAAATTGACAAACATTTCCCTTTTCTCCCCAGTTTATCAGGGGTGATGTTGCAGATGAATGAGGAAGTATCTATAGAATGCTTTAATAAGCAAGTTGGAAAAAGACGTGCTATAACTTTGAGGCGTTATTATTAACGGAGAAATGAAAACAAGGGCTGATGTTTTTAGAGAGAGAACAGATGGTTCCTTTGTTTAGAATTTGAGTATAAATGAGAGAGGAAAAGAGATACTTGCCATATTGTTTAGGCCCTGAATGTGAGTGACTTTAAAATGCCAAAACAATCTGGTGAGGAAAGTCCCATGGATTCAAAATAGCTCCTACACTGATCAAACTATAATTAATTTAACAAAAAAAATGACGGTAAGAAAAATCCTAATAAGAATTGCCACGGTGACAATTGACAGAACCTAACAAAAACTCCCATTTTTGTGTCAACTCTAGAAACTTAATTTTTCCTGTGTTCAGGACTTATACCACACAGCAGAACAAATTAGTGGGAACTGATTTAAAACTGTGTTTCTTTCTAGAGTCATCCCCGCCCCCCGAGTTATTTCAGTTTCCCATGACTCAGAAAGGAAATCTTCAGGATTCACGAGAAATTGGCAATCCTCTCCCACCTTTGCTGTTGGAGACTGCTGGAAAAACTGAGAGTGGGGGCAGATTAACATGGGAGAGCAAACCTCAGAGGACATGGGTTGGGATGGCAGAAGGCAGGGTCTGGGAAGGCTCTTCGAGAAACTTGTGGACAAAATGTTGTCAAATGGTTTCTTTCTCTCTTCCTTCATTTCTTAATTTCTTATATCTGCCTTTGCAGTCCACAGTTAATTAATGTATCCTTTTGGTGTGGTCCTTGCCCTCTTGAGCTGACAAAAAACGTGGGCTGTGAGAATGAGGTCTTCGGCCACCAGGCCTTTCACCTTGTTTTAGGAGGCAGCTTGCGTGCTAATGCCTCCCGTACAATGAAGACGGCAAAGTAAACTTAATAATCAAACAATAAAGCATGTTTTCTTCTCCAACCCCCACATTTTTTGTAGGTCAAAAAACTCTGCTTTTGGGTGTGCTCTGCTAAAAAAAAAAAAAAAAAAAATCAAATAATGGTAAATACCTCGTGCTGCTCTTACCGTTCTCCTTTGTCCATGAAATCGTAATATGTTGGGGAAACAAAGATTTCCGTTTCTTGACTGTAATTGTTGAAATATATATTCAGAGTTTTCCGTTTTACGTATTGGCTGATAGCATAAAATAGTGTGACATGGTGTAAGGATTTTCTAATGGAGAAATGTCTGAGAGTATCCCTTGGGTGTTGTATATGCTTCTTAATCTGTCATCTTGACGAAGTTTCTTTATCCCTTGTCATTTCTTGATCTCTAAAGTGAGATTATCAAGATGATCTCCACAACTTTTTTTTTTTTCCTCATTAACATTAAATCCATGGTATCTGAGAGTTTTGGGAACGGACAGATATTTCTAGGCATCTTCATGACCTTTAAGTGGAATGATGACCCCTTAACGCACGTAGTCATCAGCCTCAGTAATTTTCAGACGCCTCTAGGAAGCAGACACCCCGCACTTCATTGCACTCATTTGTTTGTGATTAACATTCTCTGCCCTTTCTCATATCCCAAGCTCATGTTTTGAAATGTAACTGTAGGGTATTCTTTCCCTCTTGCACTAAATACCTTGCTCAAAGTTACTAATCTATTAAGTGACAACAACATATTGACATCTAAGGCTTTTCTTTCATTTTACGGCCTTAGATGAGAGGTTTTGGGGGCTCAGCCTCCTTCGCTAGAAGTTAGTGAACCAAGGCCTGGTGAGAGGACTCTGGTTGTCTCGTCACCTGTATGAACTAGAACAGGAACTGTAGTCATCTTATACTTTAAAAGCCCGACAGGAAAGCCTCTGACCTTCAGCAATCAGAGAGGCATGTTGGTGTGGAGTTGTGGGACATCAGTGTGACTAAGCTCAAATCACCTGAGCTTTCTGAGCCTCACCTGACCCATGCGTGAAATGGGGTAATGACCTCTTTTCTACATGAAAGCAGAGGGCTGTCCAGACAACTTCTGGGGAGCGCTTCCTACCCTGGGATCTATGATTCTGTGAGCAAGTACCACTCCCAAGGTACTTGGGTGGGGAAAAGAAGGTTGAGGCTATTTTCAGAGGCTTAGATTGCTTATAGACTATTTGGTAGGAGAGCAATACCTTTGAAAAGTTAAGGAGCGCTTTTATATATTATGTAAGGAAGTTGATAAAAACTGATACATTTACAAAGTACCTTAAAGTCTATCACCTTTTTTTCCTCTAGCCTGGTGAAATTGGTTTGTCATTTTTGCCATTTTATTTTTGTGGAAACTGAACCAGCGAGAGAAATAGTAGGATGCTGTCAGTGTCAGTCTAAGGATACTGTAAAGCAGCAGGTGGTTGAAGTTTTTCCTAGAGCGTAGGAGCTGCAGAGGAGTTTACAATCTTCCAGTCCAGTGGTTTGCAAGCCTGGCCACCTATTAAAATCTCTGGAGGAACTAAGAAAAAAAATGCCCTGTCCTTAAGCTGCTCACCTGACTTAGAGTGTCTGAGCTTCAATCTTATTTTAGAGCTGCTTGGAGACCCATTGATCTCGTCTTGATCTTTAACCTGTGTCTTTGGTGGTATCTTGGTGAATATCTCTCTCCATGGGCTGTCACAGCCCTGACACACAAGTGAAACTGCTGGAGGACCAAGAATTTCACCCAAACAACACGAACCCACTGGGAACTCTACTTGAGAAGGCTCATAAGTTCTGTGAGGCCTTAAAATAAATATGAAGGGAGAGAAGGGCTTAATATTTTTTACACTGGTACGTGCCTTCTTTTATGCTTCTAAGAACGTATAAAATGATAGCAAGGAATATATTTCATTGCTTTAATTGTTCAGGTCTTTTTAAAGTATGTGCAATAAAATACCATTTAAGCTAACTGACCTTTATATTTTAATGCTTTTTGGAAAGGAACAATACCTAGTATTCAGCTGCAGTATAATTTTTTAATTTATATATATATATTTTTTTCCCCCAGTCAGCAGGCCCTGGTTTGGAACCAGAGGGCTAAGAGTTCTGCTGCCTTCCCAGATATTTTACCTGTTTCTGTTTAAACATCAGGTTCTATTTGGTTGATGGTTCTTGACCTCATAATGTCTAACCTTCATATCTTTTTATTTCCCTCTCCAAACTTATCCAGGAAGAAAACTGCAAGGCCTGATTCACTGTTTTTTCCTCCTGCTGGGAAGTTTAGGTGTGTAGCACATGTGACCTAATCTATATTTTGACAAAAAGAATGCTCCTTGCCCATCCCCCTCCCCAGCACCGTGCACTGGGTGATCCTTAACCTCAAAGGCCACTGCTGATAGATTTTAAAAAATTGATACTAGCTATTACCTTGTTAGATATAGCTCTTCTTCCAACTCTAAACTTGCTCTTTCTAGAAGGGAAATAGTACTCGGATTGCAAATGTGGTGAACTGGAATTTCAGAGGCTTGAATTGACCTACAAATCTTGTAATTGTAGCCCTGGTTACATATACACTGTGGCCTTGTACACGTTATGTATTATTTACCCCAGGAGTTTTAGAAGAAGAAATGATAGGATAATTTTCCATGTTAAGAAATTAAAATGTGCAAAATTCTTTGTGTTGCTATGAAACACGTGGACACATATTATATAGAATGAAGTAGTTTTGACTTAATTTATTAATTACTTTCAAATCCTGTTAGAAAATAGAGCTACTTCTTTTTTTTTTTTTTTTTTTTTTTTTGCGTTATGCGGGCCTCTCACTGTTGTGGCCTCTCCCGTTGCGGAGCACAGGCTCCGGATGCGCAGGCTCAGTGGCCATGGCTCACGGGCCCAGCCGCTCCACGGCATGTGGGATCTTCCCGGACCGGGGCACGAACCCGCGTCCCCTGCATCGGCAGGCGGACTCTCAACCACTGCGCCACCAGGGAAGCCCAGAGCTACTTCTTAATTGCTACATTTTTTTCCCTTCTCTTTCTCAGTGGTTATTACTTTAATTTAATTTTTTACTGTAAGTGATTTCCAACATAAAAAGTATAGTCCAAACAATACCCATAAGCTTTTAAAATTTTTCAAATTATTTTTTTATTGAGATATAGTGGATGTACAATATTATTTAAATTACAGGTGTACAACATAGTGACCCACAAGTTTTAAAGGTTATACTCCATTTATAGTTATTTAAAAATATTGGCTATATTCCCTGTACTGTACGATATATTCATGTAGATTATTTATTTTATACATAGTAGTTTCTGCCTCTTAATCCCCTACCTGTATTTCACCCCTACCCACTTCCCTCTCTCCACTGGTAACCACTGGTTTGTTCTTTATACCTGTGAGTCTGTTTCTGTTTTGTTATATTCACTAGTTCGTTTTATTTTTTAGATTCCACATGTAAGTGATATCATACAGTATTTCTTTCTGTCTGATTCATTTCACTAAGCATAATACCCTCCTGGTTCATCCATGTTGTTGCAAATGGCAAAACTGTTCTTTTTTATGGCTGAACAATATTCCATTATATATCATGTCTCCTTTGTCCATTCATCTGTTGATGGACACTTAGGTTGCTTCCGTATCTTGGCAGTTGTAAATGATACTGCTGTGAACATTGGGGTGCGTGTGTCTTTTCAATTTAGTGTTTTTGTTTTCTTCACATATATATCCAGAAGTGGAATTGCTGGGTCATATGGTAGAATACCCATATGCTTTCATCAGATTGTTAACATTTTATTCCATTTGCAGTCTCCCCTCTCTTTCTATCTTCTTCTATATGTGTATATGCACACACACACACACACACAAACACACAAACACATATACATATATATTTTTTTCTGCAGTATTTTTTCTACAGTGATGGAGAGAAAGTTGCATATGTCATGATACATCATGGCCCCCTATGCCTAAGTGCAGTGTGTATTTCCTAATAATAAAGATCATCTCTTCATATTCACATTATAGTTATCAAATTCAGTACCCATAACACTGATTTAATACATTTTTGAATTTTATTTATATAATTTTTATACAGCAGGTTCTTATTAGTTATCCATTTTATACATATTAGTGTATACATGTCAATCCCAATCTCCCAATTCATCACAGCACCACCCCTACTGCCCCCGGCTGCTTTCCCCGCTTGGTGTCCATACGTTTGTTCTCTACATCTGTATCTCAATTTCTGCCCTGCAAACTGGTTCATCTGTACCATTTTTCTAGGTTCCACATATATGCGTTAATATATGATATTTGTTTTTCTCTTTCTGACTTACTTTACTCTCTATGACAGTCTCTAGATTCATCCATGTCTCTACAAATGACCCAATTTCGTTCCTTTTTATGGCTGAGTAATATTCCATTGTATATATGTACCACATCTTCATTATCCATTCGTCTGTTGATGGACACTTAGGTTGCTTCCATGACGTGGCTATTGTAGATAGTGCTGCAGTGAACATTGGGGTGCATGTGTCTTTTTGAATTATGGTTTTCTCTGGGTATATGCCCAGTAGTGGGATTGCTGGGTCATAGGGTAATTCTATTTTTAGTTTTTTAAGGAACCTCCATACTGTTCCCCATAGTGGCTGTATCAATCTACATTCCCACCAACAGTGCAAAAGGGTTCCCTTTTCTCCACACCCTCTCCAGCATTTGTTGTGTGTAGATTTTCTGATGATGCCCATTCTAACCGGTGTGAGGTGATACCTCATTGTAGTTTTGATTTGCATTTCTCTAATAATTAGTGATGTTGAGCAGCTTTTCATGTGCTTCTTGGCCATCTGTAAGTCTTCTTTGGAGAAATGTCTATTTAGGTCTTCTGCTCATTTTTGGATTGGGTTGTTTGTTTTTTTAATATTGAGCTGAATGAGCTGTTTATATATTTTGGAGATTAATCCTTTGTCCGTTGATTCATTTGCAAATATTTGCAAAACGGTTGTCTTTTTGTCTTGTTTGTAGTTTCCTTTGCTTTGCAAAATTTAAGTTTCATTAGGTCTCATTTGTTTATTTTTGTTTTTATTTCCATTGCTCTAGGAGGTGGATCAAAAAAGATCTTTCTGTGATTTATGTCAAAGTGTGTTCTTCCTATGTTTTCCTCTAAGAGTTTTATAGTGTCCGGTCTTACATTTAGGTCTCGAATCCATTTTGAGTATGGTGTTAGGGAGTGTTCTAATTTCATTCTTTTCCATGTAGCTGTCCAGTTTTCCCAGCACCACTTATTGAAGAGACTGTCTTTTCTCCATTGTATATCCTTGCCTCCTCTGTCATACATTAGTTGACCATAGGTGCGTGGGTTTATCTCTGGGCTTTGTATCCTATTCCATTGATCTCTATCTCTGTTTTTGTGCCAGTACCATATTGTCTTGATTACTGTAGCTTTGTAGTATAGTCTGAAGTCAGGGAGTCTGATTCCTCCAGCTCCGTTTTTTTCTCTCAAGACTGCTTTGGCTCTTTGGGGTCTTTTGTGTCTCCATACAAATTTTAAGGTTTTTTGTTCTAGTTCTGTAAAAAATGCCATTGGTAATTTGATAGGGATTGCGTTGAATCTGTAGATTGCTTTGGGTAGTATAGTCATTTTCACAATATTGAGTCTTTCAATCCAGGAACATGGTATATCTCTCCATCTGTTGGTATCATCTTTAATTTCTTTCATCAGTGTCTTATAGTTTTCTGCATACAAGTCTTTTGTCTCCCTAGGTAGGTTTATTCCTAGGTATTTTATTCTTTTTGTTGCAGTGGTAAATGGGAGTGTTTCCTTAATTTCTCTTTCAGATTTTTCATCATTAGTGTATAGCAGTGCAAGAGATTTTTGTGCATAAATTTTGTATCCTGCAGCTTTACCAAATTCATTGATTAGCTCTAGTAGTTTTTTGGTGGCATCTTTAGGATTCTCTACATATAGTATCATGTCATCTGCAGGCAGTGACAGTTTTACTTCTTCTTTTCCAATTTGTATTCCTTTTATTTTTCTTCGCTGATTGCCATGGCTAGGACTTCCAAAACTATGTTGAATAATAGTGGTGAGAGTGGACAACCTTGTCTTGTTCCTGGTCTTAGAGGAATTGCTTTCAGTTTTTCACCACTGAGAATGATGTTTGCTGTGGCTTTGTCATATATAGTGTTTATTATGTTGAGGTAGGTTCCCTCTATGCCCACTTTGTAGAGAGTTTTTATCATAAATGGGTGTTGAATTTTGTCAACAGCTTTTTCTGCATCTATTGGGATGATCATATGGTTTTTATTCTTGAATTTGTTAATATGGTGTATCACACTGATTGATTTGCATATATTGAAGAATCCTTGCATCCCTGGGATAAATCCCACTTGATCATGGTGTATGATCCTTTTAATGTGTTGTTGGATTCTGATTGCTAGTATTTTGTTGAGGATTTTTGCATCTATGTTCATCAGGTCTGTAATTTTCTTTTTTTGTAGTCTGACTTAATACTTTATTGTTTTGTACTCCTGTTTTGTCACCTTGCCCAGTTATATAATATACTTGACAGCATTTTTCCCCTCTAGTAGAGAATCCAGCCTAAAATCAGGCAGTGCATTTAGTTGTCATGTTTCTTTAGTCTCTTTTAATCTGGAACATTTTCACAGCCTTTCTTCTTTTTTTATGACGTAGACATTTTTGAAGAATATGGTGCCCCCCTTTTGAGAAATATAATATTCCTCATGTTGGGTTTGTCCACTGTTTCTTTGTGTCCTCCTCAGGAATTCTGTCTAGAGGTTTACGATGGTGAGTCAAGGTATTGTTCAGTTTCTCCACTATATAGTTACCATTTTCCCCTTGCAGTTATTAAGCAGTCCACAAGGAGATACTTTATTCTTGCTCCTCATCAAAAATTTCCTTGAAATTCTTGTAAAACCAGTCTTTACTATGATGTCTGCAAAATGATGTTTTTCCATATTTAGTGCTTTCTTAATGTTTATTATGCAACATTCTGCAGTCTAGTCTAAGCAAGACTCCTTCCCTTCTCTTTTTCTCTGTTTCAAATATAGGTATGGACTCCAGATTTCCGTTTTAATCTTGTATAATTCATTAGTGCTGTTTAATTATTGTGATGCTTACATTGTCCCAGACTATTGCAGTGGAGCCCCTTTAAGCTGGCTCCTGTGTCCTTGTGATATGTCCCCATCTTTGTTGTTGCTAGCACTTATTTACCTGCTCAGATAAAAAGGTATTTTAGTTTAATCTTGTATCTTCTCTGCTCGAGCTCTGAAATCAACCATTTCTTCACTATGTCCTGGTTCTTTTCAGTGGAGAATGGTGTTAGAGACCAATATTTGAGTGCTACGTATGCTCATGGGTACTGTGGTGCCTTTGGTCCTATGCCCTTGCAATGGCCAGAGCTGGGAAATTTTACACATGAAAGTATATAGGCAAATATGTGTATATGTAAAGCACCCACATATATACATACCTGTGCTAAATGGGTGTGTATCCATATATATGTATACAAATAATAATGATTTTATTATTGTACACGACACAAAAGAAACCTGCTAGAAAGAGTTCAGGGTTTGCTTGTGATCTTCTCCCCTAACTTTAACCCTTCCCAGGATTGAGGGTATATTGTCAAATACTGTGTTTAGGAATTACCTGGATTGGTTCTTTTTTCTTTACGATCTTTGCCCCCAACCCCTCAGTGTCATTATGCTGTTCATTTGAAATTTGTTTGAGTTCAGTTGTTTCATTTGGCTTTGGATTTTAGTTTCTCTCCTTCCCACCCTTGTCTTGTTGATTTAATTTTAATTTTTGAATACGTAAAATGTTAACAAGCTTCAAATGTTAAAACTAAACAAAAAAGTATACTCAGAGAAGTGCTACTCCCTCCAATATTTCTTCTACCCTGTTACTCCCTACCCTTCTTGTAGGTAATCACCCTCATTGTTTTCCTGGTTATCCTTCTTGTGTCTCTCATATTTCCTTTTCTTTCTTACATACAAGGTAACATATATGCTCTTTTGTACTTTGCTTGTTAAAAATTCTTTTCTTCTTTATTTCTCTCTTCCTTCCTTCTTGTCCTCTGTCTGTCCTTCTGTCTTTCTCTTTGTCTCTCTCTTCCCTTCTCTCTCTTTTCTTCCTTCTTTTTTTCCATCTTTTTGCCTTACTTTCTGCCTCTCCTTCCTTCTTTCTTTCTCTCTTTATGTCTCTTTGTTTTATATGCCTGATCTCCTATGCTTGGACAGTTGAGTAGTTTCCTGCCGTGAATAATATTATGCATATTTATTTTTATAATGTTGGAGAGGTGTATCTTCAGGCTATATTCTTTTTTGTTTGTTTGTTTTTTGTTTTTTTTCTTTTGCGGTACCCGGGCCTCTCACCGTTGTGGCCTCTCCCACCGCGGAGCACAGGCTCCGGACGTGCAGGCCCAGCGGCCATGGCTCACGGGCCCAGCCGCTCCGCGGCATGTGGGATCCTCCCGGACTGGAGCATGAACCCGTGTCCCCTGCATTGGCAGGCGGACTCCCAACCACTGCGCCACCAGGGAAGCCCTTCAGGCTATATTCTTAGAAATGGGAATGCCGGGTCAAGGGAGAATGTTTTGTTAGGTAGGTAGTGACATATTCCTCTCCATGGGGGTGTCCCACCAGCACCCTCAACCACAGAGTGTATCGTCAAGCTTTTGAATTGCTGCCAATGTGATGGGTGAGAAATGATATCTCAGTGTAGTTTAAATTTGCATATATCCTATTATGATGAAGTAGAACATCTTTTCCTGTGTTTAAAGACTATATTAGTTAATTTTATAAATTCCATTTTTCTGAATTGTCTGTTCATATCTTTTGCCCATTTTTTAAATTTGGATTTTGGTCTTTTTTTTCCCCTCAAAAATATCTCTGTAAATTAACCCTTAATTTATGAAATATATTATGAATATTTTATCCCAGTTTGTTTTTTGACTTTGTTTATAGAGCTTTTCTCTTTTTGTCATGAAAAAAGGCAACATTTATATTTATATAGACAAGTTTAACAATCTTTTCTTTTTTTTTATTGCTTCTGTTCTTTGATCATAGTTTGAAAGCATTTCCTGACACGATGTTTGCTTGTGTTATCTTCTAGTACCTGCATAGTTTCACTTTTTTAAAAAAAAAGCAATTAATTAATTAATTAATTAGGCTGCTTTGGGTCTTCGTTGCTATGTGCGGGCTTTCTCTAGTTGCGGCGAGCGGGGGCTACTCTTCCTTGTGGTGCACGGGCTTCTCATTGCAGTGGCTTTCCTTGTTGTGGAGCATGGGCTCTAGGTGCGCAGGCTCAGTAGTTGTGGTGCATGGGGCCCAGCTGCTCCGTGGCATGTGGGATCTTCCCAGACCAGGGCTCGAACCCGTGTCCCCTACACTAGCAGGTGGATTCTTAACCACTGCACCACCAGGGAAGTCCATAGTTTCACTTTTCACATTTAGATCTCTGATTCATTTGCAGTTTATTCTTTTTTTTTTTTTCTCGCTACGCTGGCCTCTCACTGCCGTGGTCTCTCCCATTGCGGAGCACAGGCTCCGGACGCGCAAACTCAGCGGCCATGGCTCACGGGCCCAGCCGCTCCGCGGCATGTGGGATCTTCCCGGACCGGGGCACGAACCCGTGTCCCCTGCATCGGCAGGCGGACTCTCAACCACTGCACCACCAGGGAAGCCCTGCAGTTTATTCTTATATGTGATGTGATGAATGGCTCTAATTTTATCTTTATCCAAATGACTGTCTAGGGCCCCAACACCATTTAGTTAAACAATTCTTTGTGATTTGAGATTGATGGTTACTTTTTAACCTATACCTTGACTAGATGTGAAGGAGAGTGAATGATGGTGAACAGTGGAATAGGGTGATTAGAGGAAAATTTAGAGGTTCTGGCTAAAGACTGAGACCAGAATCAAACCTGTATCTCTTCACTTTCAATCCAGAATACTTGACCTTTTATAAGTCAACCTCTCTTATCCATTTCTCCTAACATATTTAACAGGAAAGATGTTTAAAACAAAAGAGGGGTTTAGGCATTATCTGTCCTCTCCTCCTTTTCAGTGATCTGTAACCACTCCTCCTACCTGAAGTAGATTATGAGAACTTGGCTGCATGCTTTTTGGTGAGCACCTGTGACTCTGTCTGTTGTCTGTAGCACCTGGTCACACGCTGTTTACTAACTTTGCCCACTTCTGCCAACTGCCTTTGTTTCAGTGACATCTCTGCTTGTAGCCCATAGCCACATGAGGTGAGAAGAGATCCCAGAGGTTTTAGGGTTTTGGGGGGCTGGCTTTACAGCTCCATAAATCTCCATCAAGTTGGGAAATATACCAAAGTCTCTTTTTCCTAGATTTTGGGGACTGAAGAATTCCAAATAAATACGTTTCATACCTTAAGGTGTCAAAATTTAAAAGTTTGTTAATTTTTATAGAACGCAGAATAAATGTCTCCTGGCTTCTTTAAAAGAACTCACCTGATGATAATTTAATATTGATGGCACAGCCATTTTTGTGCATTTTGCAAACTGAGTTCTGCTAAACGTTAGCCTTCTTTGATCTGTGGATAGCTATTCCGTGAAAAGGGAAATTTTTGTGGTCAAACATGTTTGAGAAATGACAGCTTATGCAAATTTAGACACATTTCTTTGCTGTAGGACTTCTCATAGCTCTTAGGATGAATTTGTCAAATTTCTTTGATCAGGAACAAATAACTGCCCCCCTCCTCCCAACCCATTTACAGCTATTAATAGCTTTGATACTTCGATCTGTACCATCAAGTGTATTTGGGCTGCAATATTGTATCATACAGTAGCAGGATTCCATATCCCCTTTTTGGTTTTATTGTTTCCTCCTAAACTCTTCTGAAGTTAAGCTCTGTGAAGGCATTTATTCATTACTGTGCTACAAATACATACTGTGCTACAAATACCTATGGTGCCTGGAGTGTAGTAGGTGCTCATTAAGTATTTCTGAGCTTGAAGTTGTCAGCTCTCATTGACCTTGCTGCAGTGTTTCTGGTTTGGTTCCCCTTCCAAAGGTATATGTTTTAAACAGCAGTTTCTTTCTTTTTAGTCCTAACAATCAGATAACATATTTGCAAAGAATGCTGTGTATAACTTCCTGGCCTCTCTAGAGGTGTAAATCTTAATCATGTATCATTACTACATAAATAATATAAACATTGCCGCTTGTCACCCCGAAATACACACATAGAAATGCCCCTGGGAGAAGCAACTAGTTTACCAGGCAATGCCTGTGCTCGGGAGCTCTGCCCTTCTGCATTTTCCGTTTAGGACTTGGACTGGAAACCACGGTTGGTTTTCTCTGTCTCATGGATCTTACAGATTTGAATAGCTTTTCTGATCAGTGACTGCGCTGATGTGTTCCAGTTTCAGCTGCTCTGAAAGATGACCACCTATCTCCTGGAGCTTGTCCAATCTTCCCTGCACCTTCCCATCCCAACCAGGATCTTACAGAGGATCCCATATTTTAGGTTAGTTGGTATCAGCCATAAATGTGTACTTAGGTGCGTGCATGCACATGCACACACACACATCTTCTGAGTGAGGGGCTGAGGTGTCAGATATCTAGGTTTAATACAGGAGCTCTTTGGGAACTCAGAATTCTGAGCTATTAGTGTGCTTTCTTTTCTTTCCTTTTTTTTTTTAAAGTTAAATGAACTGCTTTTTTAAAAAAAAATTATTTATTATTTATATTTTTGCCTGCGTTGGGTCTTTGTTGCTGTGCACGGGCTTTCTCTGGTTGCTGTGAGCGGGGGCTACTCTTCGTTGTGGTGCGCGGGCTTCTCACTGCAGTGGCTTCTCTTGTTGCAGAGCATGGGCTCTAGGTGCGCGGGCTTCAGTAGCTGTGGCACGCAGGCTCAGTAGTTGTGGCCCGCGAGCTCTAGAGCGCAAGCTCAGTAGTTGTGGCGCACGGGCTTAGTTGCTCCGCGGCGTGTGGGATCTTCCTGGGCCAGGGCTCGAACCCGTGTCCCCTGCATTGGCAGGCGGGTTCTTAACCACTGTGCCACCAGGGAAACCCTTTCATTATTTTCAACATTATATTTGTGTTCTTTTTGAATATACAAGTAATTAATTTTCATTATAGAAAATTTGGAAAACACAGGAAAGTATAAGGAACAAAATTTGGATTGCCTGTAATCCTATTACCTGAAAATACATTATAGTGAATAATGTTCTATCCTGTATATGTGTGTGTGTGTGTGTGTGTGTGTGTGTGTGTGTGTACACACTGCAGACTGCTGTTCTGTGGCTTGCTTTTTAAACCAGTCCTCCATTGTTAAATAAGTCCTGTATTTTTAACATTACAATTAATATTTATAATATTTATGTATTGCAACACTCAACAGTTAACCTTTACTTAGTGCCTACAAGGCAAATCTTTGTGCTACGTGAGTCAATGGTTGTAACTTGGTTCACCTTTGTACTTCTAGGGGCTGGCTCAGGACCGTCTGTGCACATGGTTTTTGCTCAATAAATGCATGATGAATTTCAGTGACTAGACATTAAACCGGAATTGGATATGCCCACGTATTCTTAAGAAGGTGATATATTCTAAAACTACAGAAGAAGGTGAGAGCCACTACAGATGAAGGTGCCCTTATAAGGGCAGGACAAGTTCAGTAAGAATGTACCAGTTCCGTAGGTGTTACCTCTGCTGATTTGAAAGTGTCTGCCAGTTATGAGACAGGGCCTCAATCTATTGTGTGGTCAGCACAGTTTGTATCTATCTGGTCCTCAACATTTTAGGCCTGGAACCTCCCACTCCCCTTTTTTAAAATAGCGAATCAGGGTTTCAGTAGTGGGATGGGGTGGAAATTGCATTAGTCAGATACATGAGGCAGCCTGGGATCAACTCAGTGCCACTTTCATACGTGCCTGGGAGCAAGAGCTTTGCATTAACTGGCTTGCCGGTGTCTGTGCTCTGCCTTGGATGCTGTTGGAATGGGATTGGTTGTTAGAGACACTGCATGGTGAAGGAAGGATCGGAGCAAAGCGTTTGGAGGATCTAAAGGAGAATATTCGCTGCTTCATGGGCATCTTCCTCTCAGGGCCCCAACAAGCTTGTGCCCACCAGATGCAGTGGGTAGAATTCCTTCACTGCTTCTCCTTTGGTGGAAGATGTGGCATGTGTAGCTGAAGGATCAAAAACCACCCAGGGCAGGCTTCCCTGGTGGCGCCATTGTTGAGAGTCTGCCTGCCGATGCAGGGGACGCGGGTTCGTGCCCCGGTCCAGGAAGATCCCACATGCCGTGGAGCGGCTGGGCCCGTGGGCCATGGCCGCTGAGCCTGCGTGTCTGGAGCCTGTGCTCCGCAACGGGTGAGGCCACAACAGTGAGAGGCCCGCGTACTGCAAAAAAAAAAAAAAAAAAAAAAATCACCCAGGGCAACTGTTATCGAAGGATAGTCACCTTCTTGGAGTGTAACCTCTCAACAGGACTTCTAACAGAAATTGATGCCTAAATATTTAGATCCCTGAGGCTTTGTCTTTCTCAGCCATACTCACCAGTCACAGCATCTGTTTCCTCTGTGTAGTGCTGGACAAACACAGATAAACTCTCACATCCCGACTCACTCCCACCCCATGCCAGGGAGGTTATAAAATGTTTGAGTGGCTTACTTAAGTGTTATTCCTATTATGGCTTCTTGGGAAAGTACCCTCTGCCTTGATGGAGTTGTGGAAACATCTTGGTTGTTTCAACCACAGGGTTAAGAACCATTTGGCTGCGGTCATGTACTAGGCATGTGCATTGATATTGGGAAAGGAGCAAAAAAGATACAGAATGCCGTATCCACAGCCGGGGACTGTGCTAGATGCTTCCAATAAATACCTTGTACAATCTCTCCAACACCCACACTCAAAATAGAGATGCTACCCGATTTTACAGATGAGGACACTGTGGCTCATATATTTTATGTTACTCTCCCAGGTCACAGAGGTGGTAGTCACAGAACTGAGACTCAAAGCCAGGTCTGGAAAGCCATGACATTTGTCACTCTTCCTGTCCACCCTGCCATTCTAGAGCACCACTGTTTCTCAGAGATTGTTCATAGATTCAGGTCATGCAGCCTCCATTTGGGGCTTGAAAGTCCTGTTCTGTGAAGGTTTTCCTGACACCCTCCTCCCCACCACACACAGTCTGTGCCAGACCTCTATGAACACAGTGATGGTTGTTGTGTACGTATTTGTCTCCTGTGCTGAACTGTGAGTTCTAGATATCTTAGTACGGTATCTGATTCATGTCAGGCCTTTGATATATATGTATTGAAAATTCTAGTTTTTGCCCCGTGTTGTGTTTCCATGCTAAGACACTAAAAATCTAGAAGTGCCATTTTATTTTATTTATTTATTTTTTATTCGTTTTTTTGCGGTACGCGGGCCTCTCACTGTTGTGGCCTCTCCCGTTGCAGAGCACAGGCTCCGGACGCGCAGGCTCAGCGGCCGTGGCTTACGGGCCCAGCCGCTGCGCGGCATGTGGGATCTTCCCGGACCGGGGCACGAACCCGTGTCCCCTGCATCGGCAGGCATACTCTCAACCACTGCGCCACCAGGGAAGCCCTAGAAGTGCCATTTTAGAATTAGGCAACTCAGTTGCCTTTAAGGATGCACTGACTTTGGTTTTTGCTTTAATATTTTGTGTAAAGATGCTCTTTTGCTTAGATCTCTGCTTCAGCCCTTGGAAGGGTAAGATAGCCACATGCCTACTTCATTAATATTTTGGGCATCTCTGTGCAGGAAGCGATTGAGTGCTAACATCACATAAGTTCTGTCATATCAGCATAAAGCCATTTGCAATATAAACAAACATGTATTTCAGATTTGTTGTTTATATCCAGATATTACTTTCCACGTAATATCTGGCAAATTAATTTCCATATTGTTACTTTCAAATATAGGTGAATCTTTTACATGTAATTTGTAGTGAAAAGTCTTCTACAAGTGTTTTATACCCTGAAATTCTGCAAATTATTGACATATAAAAGTATATAAGAGCAAAATGCAACAATATTTAATGGTGGTTGTGAAAGCTGTTAAATTTATGGGTAAAATAATTATTAAGAACTTTTGAATTGTTAAACAATTAGGGAAATTGATAGTAAATGCTAGCATTAGATTAGTGAAATCTTAGTTAATAGGGTACATTAGTGAGGTAACTTTGGGAAGAACATCATATTCTTTCTTAGCTAATAAGTGTTTATAAAAATATAAGTTGTAATAGAGGCATTGTTATGAGATTAAATTATATTATAATTTGAATCATTATAGGATTGGTTGGTGAATGCATTCATAATTAAAAAGAGTGACTATTAGGAACTGTTTTTAAGTTTCAGTATTTAATTTTACATAAGGCCATGAATCTTTCCAGAAAAGTCCTATTTAAGAATTGTTTAATTTTTTTAAAAGGTAAATTACAGGAAGAATGCCAACTTTGTCCCCTCAACATTTCGTGATCAGGAAAACCTTCACAATCATGCACAACAAATAATTGATAAATTATCTTCAACACAGAGAAAATTTGTATTTATTCTTGCATCAAGGAAATCTAGATGATGATGGTAATAGATTTCAGTCTCAGTTTTGGCTTAGTACTGATTTTTAACACTCAGCTATTTGGCATTTGGCCCAAGTGGGTAATGGGTACAAATCTTCTATCAGTGGATTTTTATGCTTTTGTACTGAGAGACAACATGTAGGTGTCTCCAGCTCAGACTGGAACAAATTCCTCACGTTTATCTACCGTTAATTTGTTTACAAATGGGTTCCATGGTCGCCATCTACTAATTCTGCTGGTGATCCTTAAGGATCAGGTGCTGGGGGACCCTGAACATTTGACCCCATCCCCATTCCAGTGCTTGGAATCCCCCAGACCTGGCTTTTAGTCCTGGCTTTGGAGCTGTTCCTGGCACACATAGAGTAAGGCATTTAATTTCCATACTGCCTGTCTTACGAGAAGAAGTGTTAGTAAACTCATTAATTAGGGTGTGTTTACAGTTCTATTCTGAACATCAGTAGCTTCTAAGTTTAATTAAAATTGACAACCTTCTTGAGGACAGATGTGCTCCTTACATGCTGTGTGTCCCCGTCAGCCTTGGTTTCCTCTCTCGCTTGCACAGTGAGCCTGATGGTCATGTCTTCTCCAGAGACCTTTCAGCTTTGTCTTTCTGTTGTGTGATAAAGGGTGAATAGAGGAAAGGTGAGTCTTGATGACTGTTGGAGTCCAAGCCAGTTTGTATTTGCTGACAGGTATGACTGAGGGCAATAAATTACATTCTAGGTTTAAACAGGCTGGTTCTTAGTTGTCACTGGAAGTGCAAATATACTTCTTCCTGGTGTATGAGATAAATTGGTTGTTTGCCACATATATTTCTTATTTTTGTCTTCAGTTCACAGTGTGGTCATGGAATACAATTTTGGGGACAATTTCAGGTCGGTTTATTTGCTCAATAATGATAATAATATATTCATTGTCATTTAATGAGCATCTAGTATGTACCAGACATCTTTTTTTTCTGTATTTTTATTTTATTTTATTTTTTATTGAAGTATAGTTGATTTACAATGTTGTGTTAGTTTCAGGTGTACAGCAAAGTGATTCAGCTATACATATATGTGTGTGTGTGTGTGTGTGTGTGTGTGTGTGTGTGTGTATATATATATATATATATATATATTCTTTCTCAGATTCTCTTCCCTTATAGGTTATTACAAAATATTGAGTATAGTTCTCTGTGGTATACAGTAGATCCTCGTGGGTTACTTATATATAGTAGTGTATATATGTTAATCTCAAACTCCTAATTTATCTCCCTGCTCCTTTCCCCTTTGGTAACCATAAATTTGTTTTCTATGTCTGTGGGTCTATTTCTGTTTTGGATATAAGTTCATTTGTATCAGTTTTTTTAAGATTCCACATAGAAACGATATCATATGATATTTGTCTTTGTCTGGCTTACTTCACTTAGTATGATAATCTCTAGGTCTATCCATGTTGCTGCAAACACACAGCATTCTTAACCTTAGAAGAAAAACGACATGCAAGGCTTATATTCTAATTCCCATTTTGCAAATAAGGACTTGCTTAAGTTCACGAAGAAAGTGGCAGAGTCAGCATTTACCTAACTGCAAAGCCTCTAGCCCCACTTCCACGCTGCCCCGCTGCCCCCGCGTTGAGGTCTGGAAACTGAGATCCACACCCTCTTCCTTCCTCCTGTCCTAGTACAGTGGGAGGGAGAACTTTACATGAGCCAATGCTGGCTCCTGCTGCCCGGGTGTCCTTGACTTGTGTTCTGATGTGGGGGACATACCTGCATTAATTACAGGATGCTGATGACCCTCCAGAAGGCGTCCGCTGACAGGCCCCGGGGGAAGCTGACCCTCCCCTCCCCCCGCCAAGAGCTCACCCTGGACTCCCCATCTGAAGGGAGGATTCCTTGACAAGGGGCTGGTGCCTGATTGGGATTACTGTGCTGCTTGAGTTGAACTGCCAGTCAGTTCTTTTCATTTATTTGCTGTCTTGCTTTCCTTTGAACATTTTATCCAAATTTCCAGCAGTGACTCTCAATCCTGGCTGTGTGTTAAAATCACCTGGGGTTTTAATTATAACCATGCCTGTGTTCCTGTGTCCCCCGTCTAGACATTCTGATTTAAATGGACTGGGGTGGGGCCCTGGGTATCAGCATTTGAAAAAAAATAAGTACTCCAGAGGATTCTAACGTCCAGCCAAAATCAATGCTTTAGGGGCAGAAAAGCCCGCTCTTCACTCTTTTGTTGATGTGGTATGTTTTCTTCTGACTTCAGTGAACCCTCAATCTTATGGTGTTATCATTCCATTGAGAGGTTGAATTTACTCATCCAAAGCATTCATACTTTTTTTTTCTTTTCACTGCTGTGGTCTCTTCCGGTGCGGAGCACAGGCTGCGGACGCGCAGGCTCAGCGGCCACGGCTCACGGGCCCAGCCGCTCCGCGGCATGTGGGATCTTCCCGGACCGGGGCATGAACCCGTGTCCCCTGCATCGGCACGCGGACTCTCAACCACTGCGCCACCAGGGAAGCCCCCGCATTCATGCTTTTTTGAGGTGTCTTAGACTTTGGAGAAGGTGTTAGGGGAACAGACACAGATACTGAAATCAGTGGCCTTAGAGGACGGGAATGAGCCACTTTGGAGCAACCAAAAGACAGAGCCATGACTTTTGCCACCTTCCCTCCTAATTCACCCACTCCCCCCACCCCGGCACCAGATCTTCAGCGTTTGAAGGAGTGTGTTTTCTAGTTGTGGGTTTACAATTACTTCCAACGATTTTACTCTTGAGCCTGTTGTGGCTGATTTACACTAGCTTGGATATATGTTTATAGGTAGCCTCATTACTTTCTGTTTACTGATTGAATTTACTGCTACGTAGAAAAGACTGGCTTCACCTGACAAGATCACTGTGCACGCAGAGGCACTGCATCTTGCTCCGGTGGAAGTACACCCAACCTCCCAGGCTGGCATTCAGAATTCTCCCCATCGTCTGATGCCAGTCTTTCACTCTGGAATTAAGGCCACTCTTTACGGTCTTTGGGCTCCAGCCAGCTGAACTGTACCCTGGACCAGGGTCTGCCCGATCCCTGCCTTCGTTCCCTTCTCGTCCTGCTGGAACATTACCTCAGACCCTCATCCCAGAGGCTAGAAATAACATTTTCTTTCCTAGAACCCCACACTGCTTTGAGTGGGAGCACGTTTAGAACTTATCACATTGTACCTTGAGCTATTCTTATTTATGCGTGTGTATAATTCTTCCCCTTCTGTAAGCTTCTGGAGAGTGGGGCAGCCTCTTAATTTTGGTGTCTTCTGCTGTGCTGAGAATATTGGAGCCGTTCCCTGAATGTTTTTTGAGTAAATGTGTTACTTTTAGTGCAACTCAGCAGTTGTCCAAAATTAACCTCATGAGATGTTGGTAGCTTTGGTGAACATTTGGAGAGGTCTACCGTGATAGAGTGAAATCCGGTGACCTAGTTACAGAATATCCCCTGCAGGCTCACTGGGGAGGGAGGCTCATGTTTAAACTCTGTGAAAGAAGAGCCTGGATTTTTTATGGTGGCGGTTGTTTACATGTCTTTTAAAATGACCCTTCCCCCCTTTTTTATGGCTTCATGATTTAAAAAAGTTCTTTAGATAAAATTGGATATTATCAGCTTTACTCCTGTAGTAATTCTAAGCAAGATCATTTGTTATTTGAGGACATATTGACTAAACGTTTATTTTTCAGTTTTTAAAAATTTTATTGAAGTATAGTTGATTTATAATGTGTTAGTTTCAGGTGTACAGCAAAGTGATTCAATTATACATATACATATATTCATTCTTTTTCAGATTCTTTCCTCATATAGGTTATCACAGAATATTGAGCAGAGTTCTCTGTTCCATACAGTAGGTCCTTGTTGGTTATCTATCTTATATATAGTAGTGTGTGTATGTTAATCCCAAACTCCTGATTTATCCTTCCTCCCCACGTTTCGCCTTTGGTAACCGTAAGTTTGTTTTCGATATCTGTTAAGTCTGTTTCTGTTTTGTAAGGAAGTTCATTTGTATCATTTTAAAAAATTAGGTTCCACCTATGAGTGATATCACATGACTAAGCTTTTAGAATGGGGCTGGCACCCTGCTCGGCACAGGTATTAACCAGAGCCGGAGATGCTGCTTCCGCCCTGCGGGCCTCAGCCTGGCGGAAGCGCGCACACCCGGAAGCCGCACGTGTTGCAGTGGGAGGGTGGCTGGGTGTGCGGGGGCCACAGGGTCAGTCATGACAGTCTATTCTGTTCTTCATTTACCAAAATGAAGACACTCACATTGTTAGTGAGCTTCTGGACTCTCCCGACATTCCCTGCAGGTATGATTCCGGTTATTATTAAAATTAAGTAATAATCAAATTAATATTAAACATAGTGGTTCTTTTGGTAAAAGTAACGTGCTCATGTTGTAAATTTAGAATGTGGAGGAAAGTGTAAAAAAAAAAAAAAGAAAACCGCTTGTAATCCCACCCTTGACAGGTCAGTACTTTGACATTTTATTTGTGGAATTCTGTTTGGCTATGTGACCCCAGGTTTTTTACCTGAACTCACTCTCCACAATCTAGTTCTCAGCTCTACTTTGTATAATATTTTTAAAGCATTTGAGATGAAAAAAAAATACTGTATTTCAACCCAAACGCACATTCATCTCTTTTGAGGCAGGCTAACCTCATACACACACACACACACATACACACACACATATACACACGCGCGCGCGCACATGCACACAAAGGGGAGCGATCACTCTGGTTGAGAACCAACTTCTCATTTTACAGATAGGAAAACTGAGGCCTAGAACTTGTCCAAGATCACATTAAAAAAAAGTGGCAATCGACACTTCAGCCCAGGTCTCCTGAATTCCGGTCCAGGGCTCTTCCTACTCGACAGTGATACCTCCTTACTAGGTCATAGAAGCAGTGGTGGAAAGAGAAGAGGAAAAACACGTCAGTTCTAAAGAGTGCAGGTTTTTTCCCCGCATCCTTTCTCAGAGTTATTTTTGTGACTATTCAATACATGTACAATGCTGCCTCTCGCAGCATTCTGGCTGGACCAAGAGGCCATTCACTGCTGACTGCAGCCATGCTCTCCCTCTACAGCAGGCTCCATGGAATCCTGGGCCCAGAAAGCAGATGGGAACAGACTTTTTCAATCAAATTTCAGGGTCTGAGCGTGCACAGAAAGAAATGACTGCGTATCCTGTTAAACTTGTGTACTTAATGAAACAGTGATGGATGAGCATGACTGACTGGGGGTGGGGCAGGGGGTGAAGTTGAGGTGGATTCATCTTAGTCTGTAATTCATTCATGAGCTCCAATAAGTCTTATACACAAATGCAAATTATTCATTCTCTCTAAATGTGACCCTGTTATTCTAACTCCCCAAACCTTCAGTTGTTTCCTTTTGCATACAGAACAAAGCATGGACTCCTGCCTGGCATTTGAGGCCCTCTGTGATCTATCCTTGACACTGATGTAATATGGAGATGTAATAATGTAGCAGTTAAGAGCCAGACTTGGCAGCCAGGCTGCTCCACCGCCAATTAGCACTCTTACCTGGGCAGGATACTGCACCTGTGTTTCAGTTTCCTCATGTGTAAAATGGCAAGAAGATTTTTCTGGGGAGTAAGTGAGTTAGGATTTGTAAAGGTTTACCAGTGACTAGGTCCTAATCCATTACATAGAAAGTGCTTTCTTTGTTTACTAAATGGGTACCTTTCCAACTCCTCCACTGATAGCATTTCCCTTTTGCACTAGACTTCTGGTCATTCCTGAGACGGTCCCCTCATTTTCCTGCCTCTGTGCAGCTGTGACCCTTAACTTTAACATGTTGGCTCTCTCATTTCATGTGTGTCCAAATCTTAATCATCCTTTTAAGGCCAGGCTCAAAGGCATCTTTATCCATTTCTTTCTTCACTAATTCACATATTCTTTATTCCCTTAACAGATTTCTTTTCTTTTAGAGATTCTGTTGTGTGCCAGGTGCGTTATTTAGGAAGGCTTCCATGGTTCTTGGAGCTGGGGGAGGTCCATCACTTCTGCCACATCACCATCGACGTTGCTTTACAGTTTTGGATGGGTTTGTTTGATCTCCCCTACTAGAATATTAGCTCTTTGAGAGCAGAGTGCTTATTAGTAGGTGCTTATTAAGCTATATTTAAATTGAATAAATGAATGAATAAAGTTACACTTTGTGGGTATTTATTACCTTCTAATAAAGGCAAGAAAATAGGAACAACACTGTGTGTTGTTCTGTCTGTGTGTGTTGAAAATAGAACCAACTTCTCATTTTACAGATAGAAAAAAATAGGAACAACACTGTGTGTGTTGTTCTATCTGTAAAATGAGAGAGAGAGAGGGAGAGGGAGAGGGAGAGAGAAGAGATATTTTGAATGGGAAGAAGGATGAGGCTAGTTCTGAGGGCAGAGAACCCCTTCCAAGTTGAAGAAAGGCAAAAAAGACAGGAATGAAAGGAAAACTGCAGAAGTAGAGAGAAACGGGATGAGAGAGAAGGTTATTCTCTGAACTGTAAAGCAGTCGCTCCAAGAAATGGTTTTCCTTAAGTGGTATAAAATGTGAAGCGAATTGGGTCTCACTTTATCTTTCCCTCTTTAGGAGGTTGGAGCTGATTTTTAAAATGAGGTGGGGGAGGGAGGTGGAGTTTGGAGAAGGAAAGTGAAAACTGTTTTCTGAAGTTCTCTTGCCAAATAGCTCCCTGGAGAGAAAGTTCAGAGGGAGGGCCTGCCTAAGCAGCCTAACTCGCTCTTTCTTTCGTCTTTCTTTCGTCGTTGTCCTGGTCACTCTCCCATCCCTATTCTTCACTTCCAAACATCTTCTTTCCTTCTTCCTTTTTCTGTTTTATTATTATTCTTTTAATCGTATAAGTATTACAAATGAGAAGCTGGAGGAAAATTAAAACGAAACACAAGGCAAGCAGATAATTTTGATCTCAGTTATAAAAATGATGTGTTTTAGATTTGTTTCCCTGATCTGTTTCCCACTGGGAGCTTCCCATCCTGCCACCCCTCCTCATTTCTTTTCCCAGACTTCCACCCACTTTCTGACTCAAAGCTGGAGAGGAGACTGACCACACAACGGGATTTGAGAAGTGAGCAGGGCAGTTTTCAAGTGCTGATTCTAGAGGTTTAACATGAGCAAATTCCTGGCCTTTTTCTGAAGATTTTTCAGCTGACTTTTTTTTTTTTTTTTGTCTCTTGAGTTTACTGCTAAAGATGCTTTGGTGTGGAAGGTACCAAGTTTCGCTGATGGGCTTGCCTTCCTGAGTGCTTGGCATATGCAGGCCTCAAGCTATTTGCGGGGGATGCTGAGAAGGGAAAATTGGACTTCGGACTGCAAGGGCTTGGCTGTGTATGTGTGTGCGTGCACATGCGCACTGTGGTTGCTGTGGGGATTCTGGTTTCTGGGGATGGAAGGGGGGGCCGGGAGTAGGTAGATTGGGTTGCCCACAACTGGTGATCACCTGGAGGTGCTGTTTGCTGCTGCTGGGGAAAACTTCACTGGGGGGTGTGGTGTTGAAAGGTCTTGAAAGATGGCTAGGACTTTAATCAACAAGGAAGAGAGACATGCGTCTTCAAGACAAAGGGAGCAGCAGAGGCATGGGAAGACATAGAAGAATGGGGAATGGCAGGCTGCGGAGGTGAGGAATCATAGAAGGGGTAAATCCTGCACCCTCCTCTATGTTGGTTTTTTTTTCCCCTGTAAGCAGAAGGGAGGGGTTATGAGTTTTAGAAAGAGCTGTGATAGGATTACTCTGGTGCGTGTGTGTTTTATTTTGCTTTTACTATTTAATTTTCCGAGTCTTTTTAGGAACTGTGAGGCAACCTTGACTCTGGGAAGCGTGCACTGCCTGTCTTTCTGTGTCTTTTCTTTCCTCTTCCGGCCTGGCCTGGGGCCTTGTCTGGCTTCTGATAATGAAGTGTGGCAGGGCCGGCTCCTGGGAGCCGATGTGAGGTCTGAGCAGACCCTGGGCCTGTTCTTCACGGTTTCCCATCCTTTTTCCTCCTCTTTTTCTCTCCTCACCCCCAGCAGGAGCAGCAGCCCTCCCCTCCCTAAAATAAATAAACCAGTCGCTCCAAAAGGTTCCAAGCACATTAGTCACATATCCCAGAAGTTTAATACAGAATTATTTTGACAGTGAGAACAAGAAGTGTTTTCTAGTTGAACGCACAGAACTTGCTTCTTCCAACTGGGCTTTCTGCCGTGGAGACAGATGATGTGTTTTTAGATGGATCA
Source organism: Monodon monoceros (assembly GCF_005190385.1). NCBI lineage: Eukaryota > Metazoa > Chordata > Mammalia > Artiodactyla > Monodontidae > Monodon > Monodon monoceros. The sequence continues at coordinate 79,218,169 of NW_021703767.1, read as the reverse complement.
GCCGTGCAGGAGACTGCGTCGCTTCCCTTGGAAGCATGACAAATTGCTCACTACCAAAAGTGGTGGGGAAAAGATGTGAAATGAGAGAGAGAGAGAGAGAGGGAGATCGCATCCTTATTGAGAACATAACTTTCTCCCTAATAACTTCAGTCAGCCACGGAGAGCTTTCTATGTGTTTGTTTGTTTATTTGGCCGCCCCTGGAGCTGTGAAGTCCTCTTTTAAACCCGGGCTCACGGGTGTTCTAAAAGATGAGGACAGATCGAGTTATTGCAATGCGGGTGGATCTCCAAGCATTCTGGTTGAATAGCTCTTCCAGAAATATTTCTTGACTCACTAATTTAGCACTTTCTGTTGCCGTTACTAAGCAGATTGGAGAGTCCTGCCTGCGATTTCGCCAGACTCCTCTAAGGTTGACGTGGATCCTCTTATTCCTATCTGGCCCGTGGAGAGGTGGAGGAATGCAAAGCTGAAGTCTACTGGCGCCCAAGAGGGACTTTAACCTGAGCTGCCAGAGTGCCATCTGAAGAGCCAGAGAAAAGCGTGTGCTCTCCTGTCCCAGCTTCGCCCTTCTCCTTCAGGGCCCAGCCACCATGCAGGAAGAGGCTTTCTTCCAGGGTGGCTGACCTGGGTGTGAAGACCCAGAGATGAGCGTGGAGGACAGAAGTTAAGGAACTTCCAGACCTGGGATACCTGTCCTTCTGGCTCCCATGATCCTCCACTTCTTGCTTCTCAAATCTTTCAAGAGATTTCCAGCCTTTTGGTGTGTGTGGGGGGAAGTTGACCTCTCTGATTGCAGTGCATGCTCTCTAGAGCGCTTTTAACCCCTTCTGATTGTTTCTCATTAGCCCCTCATTCCCAGGCCTTCATCCAAGAAACATCTGTGTGGTCCAGACATTAACTGGCCCTCATGAAATCTCATGGGAAATCCCAATGCAGGTTTCCCCTGCTCTCCGGAAGTAGAGCGTTCGTATAAAATATTTTATGAGCTGAAATGGAGTAAAGCGAAAATCCTCTTCGGCTTTCCTTTGGTTAGTGAAAACAAATGTAATGTAGGTCTTTCATAAAAGCAAAGTGCTATAAAGAAAACTTTCGAAAAGCAGAAGATGCCTGAATGTAGAATAACCAAAGTATGGTTGTATGGTGATGCTGTTGTTAAATAGGCTTCTATCCAGGGCCAAGTTCTCATCCAGAACTCCGTGCCTCTGTGGAACCCACTTTGAAAACCATTGTAGTGGAGGTGCTTCAAGACTTTGGGCAGCCCTGGCGACCATGGTTCTGGCTTCTTTAAGCTTTCTGCCTTTCTGGACATCTCTCAAGGTTGAGAAAGTGGCACCTGTACAGATGAGGAAGATGGGCCCAGAGGGAGACATGATCTTACACTGGCTGTGAAATCCCACGTTTTGAGGGCCTTTTGGCTTGCTTACTTCCGGTGATTGTTCTCAGGTGGCTGCTCAGCCCCCAGGCCTCCTCACCTGGGCCTGCCCTGGCCAGCACCTCAAAATTATTCATTGCACGGCACTGAGCAGTCATCTCAGTAAACTCTTGCTACCATTGTTGGGCTCACAGCCTCTGTCTCAGGAGCATTATGAGAGGAGTAACATGGCATTCAAGCCATTTTTAAGGAAACCTTTTTTTTTTTTTTTTTTTAAATGCTGAATTTGCTTTTTGGCAGAAAAGTAAAGCATGGGCCATCTCTCGTTTCTCTATTGATAATTTATGCAGTACCTACAATCGTATGACACTCTACTGTTCCCCAAAGAAGGTTCTGACCTTTATGGTCATACTTTACATTGTCACATTGCAAGACAATTTCTAAAGAGCTTTTTTTCTAGCTAAGATCTCACTTGAGCCTCACGATAATGCAGATGCAAAGGAGACTCAACAAGGTAATACATGTAGAATCAGAGTTAGGCTCACAGTTCACAGTCAGGTTGGGAAGAATTACGGGGATGTGAACCTTAGGCTCCCTGACTCATACCATTGTAGCGAAGTATTCTTTCTCCTTGTAGCAGGAATTATGAATGAATATGCTACTAACAGCTACTGTTTATTAAGTGCTTATTTATGTGTCAAACACTGCTAGGGAGACACTTTGTAAAAAGCTCATTTAATCTCTTCAGCTACCGTATAAGGTAGAAATGATCATGTCCAGTTTGAAGACGAATCGCTGGAGATATTGAGAGGACAAGTAAGTTGCTGAAGTTTCCTCTTCACAGAGTCAATGGACCTCGTATTCTAACCAGGACTGCTTGCCTCCAGAGGCCTTTCACATAGAGGATGTGATCTCTGCCCATCCTTGGTCCTCACTAGGGAGACCAAAAGTGCTCTCTTGAAAACGACAAGGCTAGTTTGTGGGTGACCACACGCTGTAGTGAGTGCCGCATACTGTTGAGAGTTAACAGGTGGTCATTTTCTCTCTGCTCTTGGAGCTCGTAACATCTTTATGCAGCCTCTTCTCCTTTCCTTTTAGATTTTATGTGCTCACCATGGGAAATTACTGATCTGTGCACCATTGGGCAAGTCATTTCTATTCCTGGGCCCTTGGTTTCTCCCTCACTCAAAATAGCTTTTCTTTCCTGATCTTTCTGTCCTCAGTTTACATGTCTGGGGAATGTGCTTATTGAATTCTCTTCGTATAAGTCCTTTCAAAAATATTGTTGGGAATTATAGATGCTCAGTAAATGCTTGTTTTAAATTGAAACGATAATTGCAGGTAATGCCAGTTTTCAAAGAGATTTTCTGCCTCTGAAATGCAGTTTGCCAAAGTTTGAAAGTCAGACACCACATGAAGAGGTAACTAAGTCGTATCAGGGAAGATGAATGCCTAATACATATTCTGATTGGTTTGCTGGTGATGTCTTGCTTTCTTCAGTGTCAATTTTGTCTTTCTAATTCTTGTATTAGGACAACTATCCTCCCCTCCCCCAAGACACAAATCAGCATTTGCAGACACAGGCGCACAGACACAAACACACACGCGCGCGTGCACACACACACACACACACACACACAGAGTTCTTGAGAAAGAGACCCTCTTACATTTGTTAAATTTGTCACTTTCTCCACAGAATCTGGTTAGCATACCTTTGGGTGAGCAAAAGAAAAATCTTTTTCTCTGTGCCAAGTTCAGGGTGTGAATCAATTCTCCCCGGCTTTTGCATTTTAGTAAATGTTTCCTAGATGGATTCATCGAATTTCCAGTAAAGACAAACAGCTCAGAAAGCAGATTGCTTTCATACCCGAGGCCTGAGTTCTGTGACCCAGGCATTGGAGCTCAGTTCCATATATGGCCAAAAGAGAAACAGGGTGAGGGAGTGGAGGGAGAATACCAGACATAAAATGCATTCCTGAGAAGTGTGCCTTCGCAACTGACAAAACAGGACCCTCGTTGGTTTCCATCTTCTGCAGAACATGAAACTGTGACGTTTTCAGAAAGAAGCCAATGTTCCAAGCATCTGCCACAGGGAACAGTTTATTTTCCCTTTTCTTTTTGGTCACACGTAGGTTTAATTTGGAGTCAGTGTTGAAGTCAATGCTAGCAAGCAATGAGGACTAAAAAATTATTCTTGGAGTCAGCAGATGTGGGTACTCAGCCCAATAAGACCGCCAGCCAGCTGTGAAACTCTCTCTGGCTTGTTTTTTCTCAATGTCAGAGTGACAGGGCTGAATATGAGGAACTCTGAGATCTCTACTGTTTCTGTTGTCTTTGGTTCTAATTTCGCCTGAGATTTTCCAGTTCCTGTGGAATTCCCCACAGAAAGTAGTTTCTAATTCTTCCAAATACTTTCTGTGGTTTGAACTTAAAATGACAAAATAAAAACCCTGGTCTTGAATTTTTCTTTGTGAATTCCTTAAATATAACTTGGACACATTGTTATTAGCCTTTCACTTGGCAGATAGCTTCTTACTGAGGGTGGAGATGGTTGCATTTACTGCTTCCTCAAGGTCTTCCCCCTCTGCTGGTCCCTCTTGTTGTTGGAGAAGAAATTCAGGTATGCTCAACACAGAGTTGTGGGAACAGGTGTGCACTTAGCAAATGCAGCCTTGTAGTGGCCTTATCAGTTGTCTGCGTCTTTTATAAATTCCGTCTCCTCTGTGGGAGAAGCGGGGCTGCTAGGAGGCAGCTCCAGAAACTTCCTCACACCTCAGGAAATGGAACTAGGGATGTGAAATTGAGGTGTTGGCTTTCCAGTTAGTAATTGGATGAGTCACTTGCCTGTCACACATGTTAAGAAGGTTAAGAAAGAAATAAAAATACAAAATTTTGGCCCTCAAGAGGACCGCAGTCATTTCTACTTTATGAGGCCAGACATGATTTCTTTCTTTCTCTCATTTATCTCAGTCGAGATAAAGGGAGGCTTCTCTGTTCCCTGACAAAACGTTCCAGCCCTCGGGCTTTCCCGTCTTGATGGCAGCCCATGGCCACCAGCACGCTGAGCGCTCGTGGAAAGGTGCTGTTTGGAGGAGCCCATGGTGGTTCAGCAGGCATCCAGGGGAGCCCCTTCTCCCTGCTGAGGCTCAGCTCCGGTGCCGCTCTGCCTTGCGGCGATGGCCCCTTCGATGGGACCAATAAATGCTCCCGCATAGACGCTAAGTCCTAGGTGGTGGAGGAGGAGGCAGGCAAGTACTGAGAAAGCAGAGAGCGATTGTTCCAGAGAGAGTGGGAGCTAAGAGGTCTGTGTTCTGTTGGCACCTGTGCCGTGAGCTTTCTTTGTGACTTGGTCAAGATGCTTCAGGTCTCTAGGCCTTCATTTCTCCATCTGGAAAGTGAAATGCTAGTGGGCCTTGGAGGTTATTTAATTGAACGTATTTCCAGATCGTTGCTTCATGTCTCATATTGCTCCTACTTCATATCCCCGGTCATACTGAGCTCATCAACTTGCACAGGGTTCTGACTAGTCCTCCTTAATGTCCAATAGAACAAAGACAGGATGGCTTCTCTGTGGGTTCCCACTCATTATACTATTTTGACCAAATTTTTTAGCAAGGCATTCAACTCCCTTCACAGTCTAGTTCCAACTCACGGTTGCAGCCTTTCCTTGCATGGGTGGCCTTCATCTTGACTTTGAGCCCTCTGGTGCCACGGAGGTAGGTGTGTGTATAAAAAGAGGAGACTGCGCACCATGCCCAGGCAGCGTAACTGGGGCTGGAGTGGAATTGAGAAGAATGAATCAGGATCCTGGGCCTCTGTGATAGACTCTACCAGTGAGTTAGGGGATATTTAAGGAAACTGAGCACAGTGTATCTTCTGCTTTGGTAGAAAGCATACATTGTAATGGTTACAAACCCTTGGTGATATTATGAGAAAACCACAGGGAAGACCAATCATATAAACAGTAATAATTTATTGGCTGTGACTAACCCTTCGGGGAGTATGATATGTGATGTAGGTTTCTACAGGGCTTTCCAGTGGACTAACCCTTTTCCACACCCATTAACTCATCAGATCCTCATAGGTGAGGTGGCAGGCTAAAGAATATACCCTCACTTTACTTTAGAGCAAACTGATGCTCAAATAAAGTTGAAGAGGCTGCTCAGTGTCGCAGGGTAAAAGATGGCACGGCCGAGATTTGTCTAGTGCTTTTATGCCTGCACTGTGTTTCTTTTTGAAGCTTCAGCCTATCCAATAAATCAGGATAAACACACACACACACACACACACACACACACGTACACACCCGCCTCCCCCATCAGCGGACGGTAGAAGATGGTATTTAATTAGTTGTGAATTGTGCGAGCCATAACATTTGGTGAATCAGTCTTGGTGATGAGTAGGGTGATGTGACAGTCAGTTCACTTTCACAGCTGAATTCTCAACTAGGGCACTATGACAGGGAACAGAACTGAGGATTTCTAGTTTGGGACTGTTCATTCTTGGCACGTGTACTTTCATTTACTTAAGACAGCAAAGAACTAAAAATTATCAGACATTTAATATGTGCCAGGTTTAGTGCTGGATGCTGATCCGTAGAAGTGAATCATAAACCAAGGGTTGGGAAGGACTTTAAAATGTGTGTAGAATACCCCATCTTTCCTCTCATCCATCAGTCCCTCCTCTGTTATCCTCATCAGGTGTTATGTCCGACTGTACTTGACTACTTCATGTGACCTCTTATTGTAGGGGGTAGTTGCTCCAAACGCTTTGATCTTTAATGTTTAGAGAAACATCCAAACTATTTGTAACTTCCATCGGTGTTAATTTATTCATCTGTTAAGTGGCTTTATGAAAATGGAATCCTTCTCTTAAATTTATGTTTTCTTCTTAGAGTAAGTTCCTTGGGTTGGCTGTCTGCTCTTGAGAGAGATTATTAACTCTCATTTCTCCTAAAATTTCCTCTTACGTGATTTGGGGCTGCTTATCTTGATTCTGGAAGGTGAAAATTGGGGGAAATGAGCCCACATTGTATTCTTTCAACTCCATTTTTGGGACCAGAATTATATCTGAATAATTGCTCAAATTTTGGATCATGTAGGAACTTGTTTCTGCACACGGGATTTGAAAACTATTTATACTTTCTTAGAAATGCAAACTCTTCAAGTTGCAAGGGAGCATAAAGATTCCCTCAGATAGCCCTAGACTACAAATTCCTCGAGGTCAAGAGCTGTGTCAGATATATTTCTGTACCTCTTACTGCCGGTACCAGGGGCCTTGACAAAAGAATTGGATTGATTGGATTTTCAGTTTTTGTGCTTTCTTTGCCCCTTCCTCAACTTGTTCAGTCATTGGGAGGAGTTGTATGGACCCATTGAGTGTGATGAATAAGTAAATCACAGGGTTAACCCCCCTCCGCTAGGGCTTTAGCTGTGTTTAGATTTAAGAATGCTGAGTAACTCATAAAACACGATTCCAAAGCACTTTGCAGATAGAAAGTGCTTCATGTGTAATAAATAATAACGGGCTATAGAAACTTCTGGTAGATCTTATGGTGGTAGCGTGAAATGGTTGGTGTTGACCCCTCTCATCATTTTGCAATTAGTGTTTCCATCTTCAAGTCACTGTATATTCCTCATTGTGGGCAAAGTTACTTTCTGAACTGGCTAGGAATTAAGCCTTCCAATTACCGTTAGGAGAGGGTTGGAAGGAACATCATGAAAATTGATAGGCAAGGCTTTAATTCCCTGCTTAAATCCAGTCCTTTCTGGATCCTGTCCTCTTCCTCAACTGTTATGTCTTTTACGGAGTCTGTAGTCGTCACCTCTATTTTACTTCCAGACCATTGGTATTCTCAAGCGATGGAAAATGGCACCTTTCTCCAAAGGAGACAGTGGAATGGTCAGGGCCCATCCTGCCTTTGAATCATCAGTATAAGAGGGATTTCATCCAGGGAATGGCCTGCCTTTCCTTTGTCCTGAAGCGTGGGTCAGTCTGATTCAAATTTGGTGAATATGCGGTGACTGCCCACCAGGAGCCATGAACTACGTTTTCACCTGTGTTATCCCACCTTATGAAAGTGAGTGAACTGAAGTATAAACAGAATCTTGCTGTTTTTCTTGGTGACTTTCAAAGCCTCTTTCTTCTCAGCAACAGTGACCCACTGTAGCTGAGCATTATTCATTCAATTAGTAAATATTTATTCAGCACCTACTATATTCCAGGAACTCTTCTCAGCGAATAAAACAAAGTCCTCTCAAGCTGACATTTGAAGGATTTAACACAAGTATGATCTTTAAAAAAATGATCTGGCAGAATTATGCTTAAAGCAATAAACACCACAAACAACACACCAGCTCTTTCCTTCTGCCCTTTCCTCCTACTCTTTCTCTTGTCTCTCATTTTTTTTTTTCTCTTCATAACCTGACTCAACACCCTTTATTCTCTCACCCTGTCTTACCGAGAAGCCCATATTTTCTTCATTTCTTTTTTTGTCTCCTCTTTATGTCTGCTTGTGCCTTGTACATGGGGGCGCAGCGGATGAGCCCTGATGCTGGCTTGCTCCCGACTTTGTGCTCACACCCTAGCTTCCCTGTGCTCCTGCTTCACCTCCAGGCATGGAGTGGTGGGTAGATGCCCATGCTGCCAATTGGAACCTGGAGGGAAGGGTGGCTGGTGGCTCTGGAGCTTTTGGTTGCCCATCCAGCAGCACTGCATTGTCAGGATCCTGTTGAAGAGATGGATGTGGCCCCAAATCCTAGGTACTCCAGCAGATTATCAGCTCATAGGTGCTTCTCTCAGGAGGTCTTCCTTGATTCTCTCCTCTCAATTCTTATCATGCATCTTCGCCAGAATAGAAGCTCAGTAAATTTAGTTTCTTTTGCTTCTCTGAAGTCTCATGTCTCTTTATCTGGGCTTGACTTAATGGGACTTACTCTTTAATTTCATGGTTCTTGTGCCCATTTCTCACCTCCCTAGGAAGCATGGACTGTCCATGTGTGTTAAAGTCTGTTAAATGAACTGGGGGTGGGAGGGGGAGCATTTTACAAAAAGTAAAATTTGTTTCTTGTTTTGGGATGAGACTCTTGGAGCCACATTTATTACTCAATCCTAGATTTTAGTGGCTCAAATGCAGAGAGCTGACCGTTACACTGATCAAGTGATTGAATTTTCAAGTGCTTCTGGATTTCCACTCAAGTCTCAGGTTTGCAGATGCCTGACCATTTCTGGGTTATTGTCATCTACCCCTAAATCTGATATTTGGGAATGCGACCATGATAACTCCCTAGTAGATACAAAGTAGAACTGGTAGCATAGAGCTTTTCTTCTCTGTTCCCATGATCTTGACCTCTAACATCATGCTTTACTTTTTCTTTTTAAATAAATTTATTTATTTATTTATGGCTACGTTGGGTCTTCGTTGCTGTGCGCGGGCTTTCTCTAGTTGCAGCAAGCGGGGGCTACTCTTTGTTGTGGTGTGCGGGCTTCTCATCGCAATGGCTTCCCTTGTTGCAGAGCACAGGCTCTAGGCGCGCAGGCTTCAGTAGTTGTGGCTTGCATGCTCTAGAGCGCAGGCTCAGTAGTTTTGGCACGCAGGCTCAGTAGTTGTGGCTCGTGGGCTTAGTTGCTCCACGACATGTGGGATGTTCCCGGACCAGGGCTCAAATCCGTGTCCCCTGCACTGGCAGGTGGATACTTAACCACTGAACCACCAGGGAAGTCCCATGCTTTACTTTTTGCCTTTTGTTTCTGTGCTGGATTCCAGTCCCCAGTCTCTCTGGTTAGCATGATAACTCTTGTTTATTGCACATGTACTAAATGTCAGGCACTGACTAAATTGTTTTCCATATTTCCTTTCATTTAATCCTCAAAGCCAGCCAGTGTAGTAGGTAGTAGTATTATCTGTGTTGGATGGATGAGGAAATTGAGGCTTAGAGAGGTTTAAGTAACTTGCCCAACATCACACAAAATGTGATGACAGGGTTTGGCACCAGCTTTTGATTTCTGAATTACTCTACTCACCCCTGGTTGCCTCTCCCGCCCTTTTCTGCTCGCCCTGCTTATGAGAGTCAAGGACTAGTTATTGGATGGAAGGAATGCTCTTTCCTCACTTCTTTCTCCCTTTGGCACCTGTAGCCAGAGCCCTCTATTCTTCTGACCTCTCATCAGATTCTAAATTGGCTCTCAAGGCTGGATTTGCTGACAGGTACCTTCTAATGGGTTCATTGTTTTTCATGGTTTACTTGGTTTATCACCAATGAGGGACAGCTTGACATTTACTTTCCTGTCTGTTGGATTCTGATCTCCTCTCATTGTTTCTCCACACTTAGCAAAGACTCTATGACCGTATGAACTGATAGCAAGTACCTTCCTGCATATCCATCATAATACAATATGTTATAATAAGATCTAGAGGTATAGTTGAGATTTGGGGAGCAGTCTAAGAAAAGAGAGTGAAGTTTAGAGAGAGGCATGACCTTCACATCTTCTGGTGGATGATGGTGAGCACAGCTCAGCCCCTTGAAATCGTTTGCTCTCCAGGGACCTGCCTCAGCCTGGGCCACTTATATTATTGGTGCTTAGCATTTTTGTATTACTTTACATTTGCAGAGTGCTTTCCAGTGATTTATTAGCTGTTCTTGTTTTTAATAGCCCCTGGAGGTAAGTTGATATTCAACCTTCTGAGAACATAAACGCATAGAGAAGGCTCATCTCATCAGATATTATTGGATCTGGGGTCAGGACTTTGAACTCCTGGGATAAGGCCATTTGGGGTCATTGCCTCATGAGGATTAATAGGAGACCAAGTGGACTTTACTTTAGCTCCCAGAGTCTCTAAGGCAGAGGTGGAATGATGGCAGCTATTTAAGGAAATTACCCAGAAGCCATTATCAAAGGACCTGGATTCCAGTCCTGACTTGACTGTTGACCATCTGTATTGACCTTGAGCCATCGCTTTGCCTATCTGTATCTTGGATTCACTCTCCGGTAAAACAAGGGTCATCTCCCAAGTCCCTTTAGATCCAACATTGTGTTAAATATAATTCTATGACTTTGGACCCCTTCTTTGGAAGGGGTAGTTGGTGAATGATACGACAGGGAACATGGGTATAGATCTCAGCCATTAGGGGATGTATATTCAAAAGGTGTTCGCCTTCCCTTTTCCAGGATCCAAGGACAACCTGACAATGATAAGCCTTCAGATTTATTTGAAGGAGCACATCATAGTCCTCATTCACTGTAAAACTAAGGTACTGAGTGGAGCTGCTAGAGGGAAGCCAGACTGGAGCCAAGAGCATCAATCCTGTGTCTTATGGATGTTGTAGAAAGTAATTAGTAGACGTGATTATCTAACTGGTTCAACAAACGTTTTGGGGATATGATGTAATGTGAGGAAACATTTAGTTGTCAGGTTTTAGGGCTGTATCAAATTTATTCTTGCAGGAAAAGTCTAGTTGTCCTGGCAACCTGAAATTGATTTTCTTTTTGCTCTTGTCAGCTGAAACTGGTCCCCTTTGAATCATTCCTCTAATTTAATATAGAGAACTGTATGTCCTCACCTGGTGACCAAATCGTTCTTAATGACAGGTGACCCCAGCAAATGGTTCCTCTTTCCTACCTGAGCCAGAGGCTATAGTTTATTACTGCCTTCACCCCATGTTGTTCTCTTTGTGGTTATTTATTCATCCGTGGAGTCAGGTGTGGAAGTAAAGTGGCTTTCACTTAATTAAGAGTTCAGTCAGGCCCCTAGAGCCATGATGTAATTGGCAGCCAATCACAGCCTTTCGTTTCCAGTTACTTCTTGGACAGGGAGGGGATTAGAATGGGCTCCAGGGGAGGGAGTCCTTTAGTATTCTGTAACCTGGGGAGGGTGATGTAATGGCCCAGATGACTGCTTTCTGCCTCTGTCAGTCATCTCTATCAAGGGAAAGGGGATGATCTGTGAGCTAGGAAGGGTAGAATCGACGTCATTAAGAAGAAATTGATGTCCTCGACAGAAGAGGAGGTTGCAAGAGAGCAGTCTGCTCTACTAAATGATTTCAAAGTTCATGGGCCACATGTACTGCATCTCAGGATACAGGGAACGTCTGATGGTGACTGTGGAAGGGAGGCCAGTAATTCTGAGGAAACCTGGAAATCAGCAGAAATGCCAGAAGTGAGAGATGAGGAAATAGATATCAGTTACCAAAAAAAAAAAAAAAAACCCAAACAAACCCCAAACAAACCAGTATCCGGAGTCTAGAATCTGCTGACTTTATTGTGATTCCCGGTATAATTCTAGACTTGCTTTTTCGACAGATGATTTATGAGTCTTTGAAAGGAAGCTATGTTCACCAGGAGCTGGAACAGGGTCACCTCGCCATTTCCCTTTTTGTTTCAGTTAATCAGCTGGTGGATTAGAGTGATATCATAGACATAGTATAGACCGGGCAGGCTTTGGAGTCAGGTTGTCTGGGTTTAAATCCAGCATCCTCTGCTTCGTAGCTACGTGACCTTAGGCAAGTTGCTTAATTTCTGTGACTCAGCTTCCCCTTCTATAAAGTGGGGCTAATGATAGAACAGAGAAAGACTCTGTGAAATAATGCATGTGAAATCCTAAAACAACACCTTGCACATATTAAGCATTCAGTAAATGTTGCTATCGTTACTCGTAGTAGGGAGACCTTTGAATTAAATAAAGCATTTAAAATCTTTTACATATTTATAGATAAGATGGGGACATGTAGGGTGGATTATGAAACAGGCAGTGGATTAATTTATGGGTCCATGAATGAATACACACTTTGTAGTAACATGGGTAGAGAAGCTTGAAACTTACATTGCAAGGGTGAGGATGCAGGCAGGGAGTGAGTTTGTGAACCTTTCTGCAACTTACCAGACCCCTTCCTACTCCCTCATCCTTTTTTCTCCCAAGAAGGAACCATCATTAAAAATTTAGTATGTGTCTAGTTTTCCCCTGTACATTTATATTGCTATAAATATATATTTATTTCTTGGTTTAAAAAAAACCTCAAAAATTATTTGTAAAAAGTTTACATTCTTTGTTTTTTGAAAAGAATACCAGGACTATCAAAATTGAAGCAGTCACTTGGAGCTGCAGTGCCATGTTTGACTTATTTACTTATTTTTTTAGTTGAAGTATACTTGATTTACAGTGTTTCAGATGTACAGCAAGGTGATGCAGTTCTATTATAGATTCAGATTCTTTTCCAGTAAAGGTTATTACAAGATAGTGAATATAGTGCTCTGTGCCATACAGTAGGTTCTGGTTGTTTATATATTTTATATATAGTAGTGTGTTATCTGTTAATCCCAAATTCCTAATTTATTTCTCACCCTTTTTTCCCCTTTGGTAACCGTAAGTGTTTTTTTTTTCTATGCCTGTGAGTCTATTTTTGTTTCGTAAATAAGTTCATTTGTTTCATATTTTAGATACCACATGTAAGTGATATCATATGGCATTTGTCTTTCTCTGTCTGGCTTACTTCACTTAGTATGAGAATCTCTGGGTTCATCCATGTTGCTGCCAATGGCATTATTTCATTCTTTTTTATGACTGAATAGTATTCCATTGTATATATGTACCACATCTTCTTTATTCATCTCTTGTTGGACATTTAGGTTGCTTCCATGTCCTGGCTATTGCAAATAGTGCTGCTATGAACATTGAGCTTCATGCATCTTTTCGAATTAGAGTTTTCACTGGAAATATGCCCAGGAGTGGGATTGCTGGATCATACGGTAACTCTATTTTTAGTTCCTTTAAGGAATTCCCTTTGTTTGACTTATGTATAATCATTCTTTATCCGTAGGCAGTGGTACCTATACTGTTTTCCCTTCTCACTGTGGCCTTGGGAGACTTTCCTTTCTTCCTTCACCTACCCTTCCCTTCTCACCTGTTCCCTCCCTTTCTTCCTTCCTTACCTCCCTCCCTGGTTATCTACCTTCTTACCTTTCTTCCTCTATTCATTTTTAAAAATCTCTGTCCTTAGCTTAAATTGGGTCTTAGAGACCATACTTTGCATGATGTTATAGGCCTTTGGAGAATCAGGCTTTGGCCACCCAGTTCCAGCTCTGAATTGCCAGGTCTCACCAATATATTTTCTTGGGCTTCTGTTTCCTTGTCTTTAACACTGGAGGTTGTGGTGCCATGTCCAGCCTCAAGAGGCCATATTGGGGCATGAGTGAGTGATAACATGTCTTTCCTTGTTCTGTCTGTGGCATGCTAGGAGGTTGGCTGCATATACATGTACATTCCTTGGTTTTTTGGAGGGGTAGGTTTTATTTTGCTGGGGTGCCCTGAGAGTAGTGAGCTCACAGCCTCTGTCATGAGACTTGCCTTGTGTTTTTCCGGCCTCCCAGTGTCCTTAATATACATGATAAGCCTGCACAGGGCCCTACCCCATCTGACTTCAGGCTGCCTTTTCCCCTGCTCCCTGACTCCCCCTATCTACCCCATGCTCATACTCTTCATCCCACATGGAGGGCCATTCTGCCTGGCCGGCTATGGATGCCCGGCAGCATCCTTCCATACCTAGCTTAAATTCCGCCTTCTCAGAAACATCAGCTTTCCCGTTTGGAATCAGTCTCTTTGCTCCTACATTCCCCATCCCATGGTTTGTATTTTCAGAAACGCTTTCTCAGACCATCTTGTATTTTACTGGGTGTTATCTGCTTCTGAGCTCTGATCTGCAGAAGGCGGGTATCTCTGAGCCTTTGGAGCCTAGCTCAGTAGCTGGCATTTTTAGGCACTCTGTAAATATGTGTTAAATTGAATTACTTAGGAGGCCTGAGGGGTTGGAAGGTTATCTACAGTTAACCCAAGGAATTAGAAGGGCTTCTGGGAACTGATTTAGGGACCTATAGCTCTTAAGAGCAGCTATCAGATTTTCCCCCGGCTCCTTCTTAATCCTGTTTTTCCAGAGGCAGAGGGAAAAGTGATGTCTGCTTAATATGCTGGTAACGTTCCCAGTGAGATAGGTCAAGATGCACCATCTCTTCTTCTAGCTCTCAAGTTCTCGGAGTATCAACCTTCCTTCTGTCAGAAAAGATTTCCTTTCTAAAAACAATTTTATTAATTTATTTATTTTTGGCTGCATTGGGTCTTCGTTGCTGTGCGCAGGCTTTCTCTAGTTGTGGTGAGCGGGGGCCGCTCTCTGTTGCGGTGCACGGGCTTCTCATTGCGGTGGCTTCTCTTGTTAAGCCCGTGCGCCACAACTACTGAGCCTGCGCTCTTGAGCCTGTGAGCCACAACTACTGAGTCTGCGTGCCACCACTACTGAAGTCCACACGCGTAGAGCCTGTGCTCCTCAACAAAGGAAAAGATTTCCTTTTGAAGGGGAGGAAGTGGTTTATGTGATGACCTCTGGATTTCTGACTTCGGTTATAAATCTTCTTGAAAAAGACTTTGCGGTTGCCCCTGCTACAAGGAAGGTGGACAAGTCAAGGTGTGCTTTGTGAAACTGAGTGAAACTCCAGCCTTGCTTTGTGACTCTGACCCTTGGGAACAGTCCAGGGTCAGGCTGTACGCACATGGCGTGCTCCAGAAATCCACCTTCCACCATCACTTTTGGGATCTTAACTCAATTGCTGCTTGTGAAACACCTTTTCCTGACTTGCAGTGCATGGACTACTGAGTGTTGCTTCTAGTGACTCATGCATAGAAAAACCGTTTAACACACCACAGATAGAGATAGAGACTTCAGGTGTGAAAAAGATGCGTGATACAGAGGAAAGAGAAAAAGAGCAAGTCCAGGACCCCTGCTTCCAGTCCTAAATGTGCCAGAGACATATTGTGTGGCATGTGGCCTTAATTTCCAGATCTGTAAAATGGGACACTAGTAATTACTAGGAGGGGTTGTTATGTATGTTAACTGAGATTATCTAGGCAAAGCATCTGGCAGGTAGCACCGGACATGGTTCAACAACAGAGAATCTCAGTGAAATTGTATCGACTTGGTTATGAGCCCGGCTCCAGTAGCTGCTTGAATTAGGATGATTTATATAACTTTAGTGAGACTGAGTTACTAAACCTCTCTGAGCCCCAATTTAAATGGATTTTATTTGGCATTAAATATACCTTGTATGCTCAGTTGTAAAGATTAGAGAATGTTTGTAAAAGCCCTAGCAAGGTGGTGTTTCTCAGCATCTGGCCCGGGGATTGACCCTTCCCACTGCCCCAGCTTCTCTGGAGTGGTGAGATGTACGCTGTGGGGCGATGTGTCTCAGAGGTGTTGACTGAAGTTCCCCTTAGCGCCATACTTCCTTCCTGTGTCCTGGGCGCAAAACCTTTCTCTCTAGAAACCAGACCTGTAGAATAGAGTTAGTTATGGAGATGCTGATTTTAGGAGGATACCAACCAGAGCATGTCTGGAGAAGTGCAGCCAGTCCAGTGGAGGATGTTTTAAGAGCTTTCATTTGTCGGAGAGCTGGCAGTATTTCAGTTAGGGAAAGGTGGATTTTGGATGCAAGGGGAAGGTTGAGATTGGTGATGGAGAGAGAAGTTATTGCTGGTCCAGGGTGGAGGTGACCAGGAACTAACAGAGGAGAGTGGCAGGTGAGGATGGAGAAGTGGGGCTTAGCAGAAGGAGGATGGGAATTAGGAAACCCAAGGAAGACGTGGAGGGTTCTGGTCAGAGTATTGGGTGCAGAGGCTGGAGACACATGAACAATTATGGTGTGGCTGCGGGACTTCTCAGGCTAAGCAGGACAGGGGCTTTCTGTTGTCACCATCCCACTAGGGAAAAGAAGGGATGGTCCTAAGGGGTGTGTGTGTGTGTGTGCGTGTGCGTGCGTCTGTGTATGTGCATGTGTGCATAAGTGTGTATTAGGAACAGGACCAAAGAGGTTGGGATTTACCCAAGGCCATGCAGCTAGGAAACATCTTTCATTTGCTTAAAGCGCTAAGTTTAGTAATGACTGTGAGTGACAGAAATGGGCAGGGGGAGCATGTAGGGAAAGGGCCTCAGCCCCATTTCCTGCTCCCTCCCAGGCAGGTAGTGAGTAGGAGTTTAAAGTTTCACTGTTTGATAGCATCACCTCCTCTGCTTTCCCAGAAATTATTCCTCGAAGTATGACTCGAATCATTACTCTTTTGGGAGATGTCTCAGTTCAGAGCTGACTTTCTGCTGTGGTTGTTTACTAAAGAGATGGTGGCCCTGGCAATTCAGAGGTGGCTTAATCAAGTGGAAAGAACAGGGGGCCTGGGTCTGGGTGCTGGCCCTGCTTTGTGAGACCTTTGAAAATTGGGCGAGTGAATAGACTTCTTAGTGCATGGCTTTTTGATTCCTACTTGATGAATTTGTTGTGATGATGCTTTGCAAATTGCACTGTTGGTCCTCGTATGTTAAAGATAAAGGGGTGTCTGGACTTTCTAGGTGTGTGAAGCAGAGGGGGATGGTAGCAAGTGGGTCAGCTCCCATGGGTGGTGTGGATCACTAATATTAAAGGAATACCAGAATTTTCTGTTTTTTGGAGGTGGTGTGTCTTGGAACATTATGCTTAACACCTATAGAATCTACTGGCTCTACCCTGCCTTGGGGCTGACCACCTGTACCAGCATTTCCCCCTAACCCCCAGCTATGGGCTGAGGATCTCCTAGCTCTTGTGTTATCTGGGGGGAATTTCTTAATTTTTAGGCCTTTACGCCTTTATCTGCAAAATGGGGATAATAATCAGTGCAGCTTTGGCTGCATTGTGAGGATTTGCTGAAGAAAGGGATGTGAGGGGCCTCTGTAAGTTGCATTGAACTCTGTATTTTTGAAGCCCATTTTCTCTCTCTTTTCCCTTCTGCTAATGGCCAAGGGACATCTTTTGTCTTGAAAAGGCGAAGTGGCACAGAGGAAGAAACGGTGGCTTATAGAGGAAGGGGACTCTCCAAGGCCCCAGAGTGAATTGGAGTCCTGGGATCTGTGCCCAGTTTTGTCACAACATGTCAAATTCCTCCATTCCGGGCAAGCCTGAATTTTTCCATGCCTACGACCTACCCAGGGGAGATAGAAACTTCTGGAAGGAGAGTCAGCCCTTTGAAGCCTTGAAGGTGGTGTGAGAAGTCACTGATGTGGCTGCTGCAGGGGTTGAGGTTCCTGTTCACTGCCTCTCTTGTCCAGCAGTGACTAGTAACTTGGGTATTTGGGGTGAGTCAACAGGCCCATGACCCAGAGGGCCTGAGTGTGCTTGGTGGCAGGCTGGAATTAGTCAGAAGGCAAAACTGCTCATCCTAACCCCAGAACCTGCATACTCTGGCTGGATGAGGAAGTCCTCTCTGATTCTTAATTTTCTTATCTACAGCAGCTTCTGGAGAAGAGGATTTGCTCTTTCCTGCTTTATGGGGTTCATATGGAAATCAAAGGAAAGAAGGATTTTTTTGCTTTTTTTTGTTTTTTTGATACGCGGGCCTCTCACTGTTGTGGCCTCTCCCGTTGCGGAGCACAGGCTCCAGACGCGCAGGCTCAGCGGCCACGGCTCACGGGCCCAGCCGCTCTGCGGCATGTGGGATCTTCCCGTACCGGGGCACGAACCCGTGTCCCCTGCATCGGCAGGCGGACTCTCAACCACTGCGCCACCAGGGAAGCCCCTGAAGAAGGATTTTTTAAAATAAATAATATTGCAATATTCAGATAGCATTAGTTTCTGCTGCTTAAAATAGGCAGCTGACTTCTCTTCTTTGCTCCCTCCCAGAAGTAATGTATTGATACCAAAGAAGAAAACCAATTAAATTCCTGAGGACAGTTGGTAAACAGTCCAGTCTTGTTTATTTTTTTGTATTTGGTGTCTGAGGCCTCTGAATTTAGGCTGAACCATTTCAAATATATACTGGGGATACACGGTAAGGAGGGACAGTGTAAATGTAAATCAAAGCACAAGTTCTAGAATCTCAGGTTCCCATGATGTGTCTACCTTGGCTTATAATATTTCATTCTTCATAGACACTGGGGCTTTGGCCCCCATTTTTTATGTCTGCCATGGAGACTTGTTTCTCAGAGAGACTTGATCACGGGGCTCTGAAGGTCCCTTTGTAGGAAACCGAGTCCCATCAAGTCCTCCCATGGAGGAAATGGCAAAACTCAAGATGAGAAGCCAGCTCTTTGGATCTTCAATTCCCTGTCCTTTCTGACACATCACTCTTCCCTCCTGTCAGGTGAAGAGAGAAGCCAGATGGTTTGACAAATGGTTCTTGTTGCTGTCAAATCTGCCTCCTGTTTCTGCTCAGAAAGACAGTTCTTACCTTCCCTTTTTGGGGGGATTAGATGGGATGGGCAGAGAGGGAGGGAGGTGCAGGAAGAAACACATTTTATTGCCCGATTCTTTCCGTGGCAGAGATGACCAATAAATAAGTTCTCGTTTCTCTGTCAAGAAGCAACACTGAGGCAATGAAGAATCGTCCCCTTGAATTTAAAGCACACAGAGGCCCCGAAATGGCAGGCTGTATTAGGAGACAACATTGATTTCATATATATTCATCTGAAAAAAAAATGTTTAAGATGCCATATCCATAAATACTAATAAGGCTGTCTGATATCCAGTTTTCAGGTGAGATGAGCATTTCATCGAGTATTTTATCTGTCAGATTCAATAGTCGATGTACCATCCTCCCAGGCTTATTAGCATAATTGCTGTGCTTAAGCAACAATGAAAAATTCAGCAGTAAAACAGCAGTTAGTGCAGGTAATTTGTTATCAAAAGCTTTTACTTAAGGACAGCTCCAACCTGCATTTATTAGCAAGGTAGGGTTATAATTTATTTTTATTTGGAAAAACAAAAGGGGGGAAGATCTTTGCTATTTTGTTGTGGAAATAATAGAGAAATTAAAAAGCATCACTTCCCTGGAAAACTGTCTCTAACCCTTCTTCCTGTGCTGAAAGCAGGCTGGGATGGGAGTAGATTCTACTTCTGAGGCACGGTGGCTCAGATGAAAAGTCGCTCTCCTCTGCACTGGAATAAACGGGTTACTAACGCCCATTTATGTTTGTACAGGTGTTTCCAAAACACTTTCATATCTCTTTTGTTGCTTAGATCGCACACCAGTCCTGGGGGGGGGGGGGGCTCCATTCTGAGCATAGGAGACTGAGTTGAAATGGCTTGTTCCAGATGGGGCAGTTGGATGACACAGCACAGCTGGGCTGCAAATCTAGTCCTCCAGCCCCAGGGCCCTGGCAGCACTGTGACCCTTTGCACGCTGCCCAGAACTCCTGGTGTGGGCACCCCTTCTCCCGCCTAGTGGTGGATGGTTTTTTCATCTTAGCTCTTTTTCATATATGTGCGTGTGTGCATACACACACACCTAAACACCTGTACACACACACACACACACTTTTTTCCTTTCCACCAAATTTAATGATGTACTTTTACAGCTGTTTTTCCTTTCATGTCCTGGTTGAAGCAGTTCTGCCATATGAATTTTCTTTTAATGTCAAATGTCCTCTATTTCTTGTATTTACAATCTCCCCTCCCATCTCTCTCTCTCCCCCTCTCTCCCTCTCTCCCTCCTTCCTTCCTTCCCTTTCTCCTCTCTTTTGCTCACTAGTGAATGACTGAGGAAAGCCCTGTGATGACCATCTGAGAAGGACCTGATGCAAAATAAATGATTTTATAAGTAATGTGGTAGTCTTTGTAGAGAAGACAGACAAAAAGTTTAAAAATGTGGAGGTTGGGAAATCATTTTTCTTCTTTATTTCTTGAGAAATGTATCAGAAATAAATAAGAACATTCAACTGAGGCCTTTTAGTGTGTTTTAGGACTTCAATTACGGATAGTAATTTTCACGTTGAAGGTAACATTTCCGGTGAAAATGGACAACCGAAGCTCCCAACCTTTCAGAGAAGTTAGCGTCTTAGATTAGCATCTTAGATTTTCTTTCCTCAGTAAGTTCTGAGAAGGATCATATGATCCTTGACTCTGAACATCTCTAATGTGCGAGTTATGTGCTGGCCATGTGGTGGGGTTTAGGGACTGAGTCAGAGAGGGCTGTGAGACAAGACATGTTCAGACTATCAGAGAAAATGCACAACAAATGAAGATCAGTTTTGTCTTTGAGCAGCTATTATATGACTGGAACTCTACTAGGAATTGTTCTTAGATTATGCCATTTAATCTTCAGGTTTCACTCAATTATTAGTGAATTCTTATTCAGCACTGATGATGTATTGGTCACTGTCATAATGTTGTACATGCATCATCTCATTTAATTTTTATAACAGTCCTCGAGGTGGTGGTGGGTACTGTTATCATTGTTCCTAGTGGTTCGATGAGGAAACTGAGGCACAGAGTAGCTAAATAATTTGTCCAAGTCACACAGCTGGTAAGTGATGGAACCTCTCTGGTCTTCCTGTTTCCTAAACACATGTTCTTTCTGCTGCACCACTTGTCATAAGCTGAATGAGTAGATAGCTAGGTAGATATAGATAGACAGTGCTAATGATGGTTAGAGGACTGTGTAGTTTGCTGCTGTCAGAGCTGGGGCAGAACCTGGATGTTTACAAAGAGTACCAAACTTGAAGGTGGACAGGGGTTCAAATCCTAGTATGCTTCTAAGTGTTTGTTAAAACCTTGGTTAAATGACCTCCTAGAGTCTCTGTGTCTTTCTTTGAATTCCAGATAATAGAATCTGTCTCCCAATGTCACTGTGAGAATAAATTAGAAAATATATGTGAGAGCCTCCAGTGGTGCCTGGCTCCTGGTGGGTGTTCAGCCAGTGTGGGAAGTACCCAGGGATAGGCAGAGTGTGTGCGGGTAAGAACGGCCATCAAAGCCAGACCACCAGTGTTTAAATCTGCCCACTACGTGTTGTTATAGAGCCTTGGGCAAACAACTCCATCTCTTGGTGCCTCGGTTTCCTCATCTCATATGGGTAGGGTCGTTGTAAGGGTTCAATAAGCTAAAAAATAAGTTAAAAATGTGTGTAAAGCATATTTAATGGTGCCTGGCACAGCAAGCCCTCTGTAACTGTTAGCTCTCATTATTCCGTCCTGCTACAATGATGGACAGGTACCAAGTGAACGGTTTAGGCCTGTTTTAGGACCCTGGCCTGTTCACTCAAGGACCGGGAACCAGTTTAGCCTGGGACATAGGAATTGCATTTGCACAGCCACTCAGGACCTTGGAAAAGTTTTGGCTTCTCTGTCCTTGATCTTTGCTTATCTGCAGATGGTAGTTGAGAGAGTCAACTTCAGATGATAGAGTGAGCGTGGGGAGTTGAAGGCATCCACATCCTTGATAAGCTGCTTCCTGGAGCGTTGCCATGTGGCTCTGAGGGTCAGTTTGCTGATCCAAGATGGCCTGTAGGGTGGAATTTTTCCTGTGTCATCCAGGCAGGTTCTGTCTTCTCTCAGTCTGCACTTGCCTGGTCCTGTCCTCAGTGCTGGCTCCCATTTCCCTCCTCTCCAGAAGACATTGATATGCTGGGGCCACTTCTTTCTGGGACCATTTCTCCTGCACCAGAAGGAGGTGGGTGGGGATTTTGGCGTAACGGTTTTTGAAAGGTGATATACTCTAAGATGTTTCACACACCTTCAAAAAATAAGACACACTGAAAGACACTAATTTTAAAGTTGTGCCCATGAGGATAGCTCAGAGATGGAAGATTCTTCAGGAGCTGGTGTTTTTCTTGGGCTTATTGTCTTATACAGCACTTATTGTTAAAAAGCTTTTATGTGTGTGTGTGTGTGTGTGTGTGTGTGTGCGTGCGCACGCGCGTGTGTGTGTGTGTGTGTGTGTGTGAGAGAGAGAGTGAAGCTTCCTGGAACTGGTAGTGCTGATTTTGGGGGTGTTTCCTTGGCTTATTCAAAATAGAAACAGAAAGGCACAAGTGTTTGCTCATGTCATTAAAAAATGTCTTTATAGGAAAGGATATTGAGATAATGCCTCATATTATGAATACCTCACATTGTGTATGGGGCTTTGCAGTTTGCAAAGCACTTAAATACACATTTTCTTATGTGCACCTTATGACAGCCCCATGAGGTAGGCAAGGCGGAGCTTGTCATTCATTTCCCTTTTAGAGATGATGTAACTGAGGTTCAGAGAGATGAGGTGAGTTTTCTTAAAGCAGTGATGGATGCAAACCTAGGACCTTTAACTCTGGGCTGCTTTCTGCTTCACCACCCTCGTTCGAGTGTAATAAGGTCTTACCAAGCGCTATCTAGGTTATATAGAGTTGCAATAAACCTGAAAAATGCTCCCCTTTATTTTTCTTTTTTCCCATTGGTTAAAAAGTTGACTATGATTTGATATTAACTTGTTTCTCCCCAAGTATAAGCAGCAGTGAATCTCTAAAACTTTCTGTTAAATCAGCATGTGTTTTTTAAAAATCAAATGTCAAAGTATTTCCTGAAACTTGCTTTAATGAACAAGAGAGGTGAAAGTAAAATTCCCTTTTTTGCATGAGGTAATTAGGAAACAGGATGTACGAACTTGCTATAGGAATTTAAAAAGGAACACTTGTACTGATGTACAAACTGGATGAATATATTAAAGAGGGTTTCATGCTGGTAGAAATTTTAAGTCAAAGAAGCTCTCATTAAGTGTGTCGATTGTTTCTGGTTTGTGTGAAAACCTAATGTTTCATGTTCCATGAGTTGGATCCAAGGAATGTATACATCCCTGCACTCCAAAAAACAGAAACATGAGTTGGACTTCTCGTTTGATGGCAAAGTACCTTTGTCTGGGAGCTCAGGTGTGTCCTCGGAATACAGGACAGAGGAATGGAAGATGCTCTTGAGCTTCTTAATGACTAGGAGTCAACTCTACACTTGCTTAGGGGGTGGGAAGGACTGAGTTCTCTTTGGCAAATGTCTTTGAGTCCCTTAGACATATAGCACCAAATAAGCCCAGTGCTGTGTTATTGGCCTCATGTACCAGAGTATGGTTAGATTACATGTACTTTGGAAGCCTATTTCTTTCCTTCACAGTATATGGTTTCTTAGGTGGCAACTTCTGGGTGAATTGCCAGCTTCCTGACAGTGTCTTAAAAAGCCTGCTTTGAAGGAGGCAGAAATTCCTTTGGTTTGGACAAGTGACCCCCTTGACTTTCCATCCTGGATGGTTCCTTTTTTTTTTTTTGGCGGTACAGGGGCCTCTCACTGTTGTGGCCTCTCCCGTTGCGGAGCACAGTCTCCAGACGCGCAGGCTCAGCGGCCATGGCTCACGGGCCCAGCCGCTCCGCGGCATGTGGGATCTTCCCGGACCGGGGCACGAACCCGTGTCCCCTGCATCGGCAGGCGGACTCTCAACCACTGCGCCACCAGGGAAGCCCTATTTTATTTTTAAAAGGCGGATTGCTGAATGGATAAGCAGAATTTGGTATATCCATAAAACAGAGTAGTAGTCAGCAATAAAAAGGAATGCAGTCCTGATACGTGAATGAATCTTGAAAACATTATGGTAAGTGAAAGAAGCTAGTCACAAAAGGCCACATATTATGTGTTTCCATTTATATGAAGAGTCTACAGTAGGAAAATTCGTAAAGTCTATAAAGACAGAAAGTAGATTAGTGGTTGCTGGCAGGGGTGGGGTGGGGGGTAGGGAGTGACTGCTAATGAGTATGGGTTTCTTTTTGGGGCAATGAAAATGTTATTAAATTAGATTGTGGCAATGGTTGCACAACTCTGTGAGTATTTTAAAAACCGAATTATAGACTTTAAATGGGTGAATTGTATGGTGTGTGAATCAAATCTCAATAGCTTTATTAAAAAATACAAAAATTAAAAAAAATCAGTACATTGCCTCTCAGCCTACAGTCTCTGAGGGTTAGTCTAGAGTGTCAAGTTTTTAACCCACCTTGATTTGTCTTGGGCCAGGAAGTCATGCATACTTTACAATGGTGACCATCCCTAAGGAAAAATTGATAGTACCACCAGAGCCACCAGACTTGAAATCTTTTCTCCCCAACTTCATGCACGGTCTTTTGAAGAGCTTTAAAAACTTACATTTCCAGAAATGTTGATTAGTGAGATATCCGATAAGAAATAACAGGGTACTGACAGCCCTGATTGTATAAATAGGCGTTTGGGATTGCGTTCATGGTTTGCTTGTCAGTACAAGAAAAGTGTGTGATTATGTTGAATGATGGTTAATTTCCTTATCTACCCATTTGAAAAATAAAGATGTACGGCTGGGAGACAGGTGCCCAGGGAGAAAAGGAGCCCTGCAGTTTTGATAATGAACTCCAAAACGGAACACGTTTGTATTGAGGAGTTGGCATTTGAGTCCTGGCCAGTGTCAGACTGTCGCTGATGAGCTAGGGAACCGTGTCTAGTGTGGTACAGAGGATTTATCATTGATTCCTGTTTTGTGTTTGGACAGCTTTTCCCCCTTCTCTTTTCAAGATCACTGTCCCACCCTCTCTGACTAACTTACTGTGTCAACAGAGTTAGAAGACCAGCCAGTGGAAGTGTGCAGAGGCTGGAGAAGAGCTGTGCTTTCTAGCTTTATATGTGAACACTTCACACACAAACACTTCTCTTTGATTAAGTATCCGGTGAAACCAATTCACATGAACGCCAATTAAACTTTAATGAACAAGTGGGTGTATTAATATCAGCTGAGTAATGCAGGCAGCACGGATTCCAGTAAGTGAGTCACTTCTCTGAGCAGCTCATTCCCCATGCACAGTAAGAGTTACTAGAAAGCTTCCAGCTATATTTGAGTGGATCTGGTCTGGGCCTTGTAATTCGAGCAATCCTCGGGGCTTGTTATTCATCTCATGACAAAACCACACGGATCCAGACCTCTGTTTTCAGAGCAAGGATTCAGGTTGGGGAGCCTTTTCACATTGAGCAGTTAGACCTTCCATGGAGCAGTGACCACCTGGACTTTTTCTCCATTTTCTTCTTCTTTTTTTTTTTTTTTAAAGTGAGACTTCTTTTCCTCCTTAAAGCCAGGGGCAAGTGTAGGTGAAGGTCAAGGTCAAGGCAGTGAAGGTGGAACCCTCAGTTTGGGACTGAATTTAGTCCCCCTGAGTCTCACTTCCCATCCCCATCTGCTGTTCTGTCTCAAGTCTGCAAGACTCCCATAGTTATACCAGACACAGTGAGATGTGCTTGGCATGATGAGCCTTTTTGAGCACAGACCCTGTTCCTTCTAGAGAATGATAACTGTACCTACTTCCTAGGGAAGATTAAACAAGGTAATGGACATAATGCTCTTAGTTTCATGCCTGGTACATAATAAGTTCTCAATAAACACTAGTTAACTTTTGCCAGTGGAGCAGTGACGGGGAGGAGGTGATTGGGACTTGACACAGTGAAGGAACTAAGACTCTCCCAGAGATTAGACTTACATTTAAAAATGTCTGTGATTACAGAGTCATAAAGACCAAGAGAGAATGAGCAGTGAGGATTCAGGGAATGGAGAGGTCCCTGAGGTTGGCTGCATCTGAGAAGGCTGGGTAATCCTGGCCTGGGGGTCGGGTGGGGCCAGCGAAGGATTTGGAAAGGTAGTTCGAGGATGAATGAAGAGTGTGAGTGAAGGCAGAAGCCTCAAAGTACCCCGTGCAAGGTCACGTGCAAGATCACGTGCAAGATCGGGTATGTTCATTGTGGTCAGACTAGGCGATGTGTCCGGGTTGGAGGGAGTTCGTTGAGGCTTAATCTAGCCTCTGCCTTGGCCCTTAAGCCTCAGTTCCAGCACCATTTGCTATCCTGCCTCCTGTTCTTGTGTGTTCATCTAGAAACAAGTTGAAGTTAATGCAGCGTCAGGCAGCTGGAGATAAAGACTAGTTGGAGAATGAGCTTTAGGCCTGTTAGCTCGGTGGGCTTGTTAACACAGCATTCCTGAATCAAAGTTACCCTCTTCCTCTCGTGTATCTTCTACCTGTGAAAACTCCCCCATAGGGGACTTGGCCTATAAAATTCCTCACCTTGAGCGGCAGGGAGGGTATGCTTCCCGCAGTCAGGTACATCCTAAGACTGGGAGGAAGGGGCTGAATTGCCCATGCCCAGTTCCTTCTCCAGAGTCAGTAATTAGATAACTCACCCCTTCTTCCCTGTGGACAAGGGGGAGGGGGGCGGAGAGAGTCCAACATGGAAGGGCATAAAGCAAGGTAGAAAAGAGATGTTCTACCATCCCCAGGTTCCTCACCCCCACCCCCACCCCCAACTCTTACCCAGATCCCAACATAGTTTTTTTAGGGGCAGTAGTGGGAGGCTGGAAGGAAGAACAGAGCTGTATTGTGAAGTGAGGGGCAGTTTTCTGAGCAGAGAGTAATGTAATTCAGTCATTCAGGCTGGTTCATCTATTTGGGAAACACTGAAGGACACACTGAGATAACTCAGACTAGAGTAAACAGGTCTCAGGGTCTGTGGTCCATCAGTCACAGAATCAACCCCCATTTCAGAAATAGCAACCATGCCTCAGTGTTAAACTTCAGACCTCACACGTGAATATCAGACTCTTTGCTTCCCTCCCAGACTTCTTTCCAGAGAATGTCATTGGATAAAGAAATCCACAGGGTAAAGGCATAGCTTCCATAATGATAACAGAAGTGGGAGAATCTAATCAAATAGATAAATTCCATATTTGGAATTCTGGATAAAGCAGAAGGGATTCTTGAAATTCAGGTTTGAATAGGTTGATGATGCAAATTAGGAACTAGATGTTGCTTTTAGAAAAACAAAGGAAACGTAGATCTTAATTATGTAATTCATTTATTTAGCAAGTAGAGCTAAGTATTTCATTATTTGGCAACTGCCTAGGGTATTATTTCTTTTTCATACTGTGGAGAGAAGTCTGTTATTCCCATTTTACAGATGAAACAATGATAGACAAATACGAAGATCATTATCCTAGCACACCTGGACTAGGTTTCATCAGCCAGATTAATCTTTTGTTTTATATTGGGGCTTTCGTATTGACGTGACAGGATTTGTTTATAGGGACTCATAAGACAAATGAATTGGACTTGGTTTTGACATCCAAAGGGATCAGGGAGTTGTAATTAGCTAAGCGCTCTACCTTGTTTTGGCTGAAGAGATTTGTCATAGAAATTTAGTGGCCATGATGGATTATACATCTTTGATTTGGGGGCCGATGACAAATTTCTTTCCATTCAGGGTTCATCTGGATCCTGTTGTTGTTACAGCAATATTTAAAGAAATGTGCAGAGGATATGCTCATCTATTTTTAGCTCCTGTCTGTTTTCAAGATAATAAATTGAATATATTGTATAAATTGATTAATTAGCCTTCTTGAGGTGAATACCTTTTGCAAACCCATCCCCATCCCTGCAAAACCTTAATCCTGTCCAAATTTCCCTGTTTATCTCACTCCATGTCTCCTAAGTGGATCCTCTTTTCTGGAGATCTTTGACAGGACAGACTGCTCTTCCCATGGGGCACCTGTCTGTTACCCTGGTTACTCTCCGGTCCTCCTTTCCTCCCTTTGTCCACCATGAATGCGGGTTACCTATGGGCCACTTGGTCCTCCTGGGGACACTTGCCCAGGTACCCCATTGCTTTTCTTCCCATTGGTTCTCCTGAGTTCCCAGTTTGGTGATTGCTCCCTATAGCAATAGTTTCTCACCTGAATTTGTGGATTGGCATCCCTTAGGGAAGTTTTATCAGAATTCAGATTTTCAGTCTGCATCCCTAAATCTTTGGGTATGGACATGGGCATTTGCATTTTGAAAACCTTTTTGGGTAATTCCAGTGGGCACTCCAACTTAAAATCTACTCTTTTCAGTTAACTTATGTTGTGCAGTGCTTAGAGGTAAAGCTTTTTAAAAGATATTTAAGCTGTGGATTCCAAGACGGGAAGGACAAACTCAGGGCCTGAAAAGAGAGTCAAGGAGGGTGGAGAGGAAGCTGGATGATGTTATAAGGGAACCAAGGCTCAGTGTCCTGACCATCCACTTCTTGTATTCCCCAGGCTCATGCCCAAAATGAGTGTTTATTTTGCCCAACAACATTCTCGTTGTTCCCACATGTATGTGCTATGGGTTCTGTTCTAGAAGTTTCCACAGCACAGGGACTGAGAGCAGGAGTTTCTAACCCATTCCCATTAAAGATGAGGCCAATCATGAGGCTCTATCTTATTCTGTAGGTTTCAACCTTTTTACAAAAACAACCTCTATTCCTGCCCACAGGCCCTAAGCAGGCCCAGCCTTTTCATCTATATATTCCCCACCTAACTAATCTGTCTTATGCCTTTAGTAATACACCAGGTTTTGTCAGAATCAGCTAATTCTTTAGTAAAAAATCCAGAACAGACTCTGGTGTGTTTACTTAGTGGTAGAGGTGAAATGGAGGCCAGTGTTCCTTCAACTGACATTTTACTCTCCTTGGGCTTTTTTGAGTGTAGTACGTGGAATCAGTGTTATGACTTTTCAGTCATATCTCCCCTATTTTAAAACTGCAGAGTTGGGCTTCCCTGGTGGCACAGTGGTTAAGAATCTGCATGCCAATGCAGGGGACACGGGTTCGATCCCTGGTCTGTGAAGATCCCACATTCTGTGGAGCCGCTAAGCCCGTGTGCCACAACTACTGAGCCTGCACTCTAGAGCCCATGAGCCACAACTACTGAAGTCTGTGCACCACAACTACTGAAGCCTGCACACCTAGAGCCCATGCTCCGCAGCAAGAGGAGCCACTGCAAAGAGAAAGCCCGCATGCCACAATGAAGAGTAGCCCCCGCTTGCCACAACTAGAGAAAGCCCGTGTGCAGCAACAAAGACCCAATGCAGCCAAAAAAAAAGAAAAAACCCCCCAAACTGCAGAGTTGATCTTACCACCTTACTGGGGAGCACCTCGGCAATAAATCTAATGGAAAAAAACTTGTCTGATGAATGGGGCAGGAAGGCATCACAGCAGTACTGGTGAGTCATCCCAAGACCAGCAAGATTTGAGCTGAGGTGCTTCTTTGATGCTGCTGACTCGAAGCCTCCCTCAGTATTCTGTCATCTTAAGCAGCTTTCAAATCCTTGTCTCAGATTTCTTTATCTAGGTCAGACCGTGTCTTTTAAAAAAGTTGTGCCTGGACATGCCCTTCATAGATTGGACTGGTCCCATTAGGATAATTGGCTTTATATGCTTTGAAAATAGCAACAGTGGGACATTTTGTCATTCTTGAACAGTATTCCCTTCCTACTCTGGGGTGAGGTGTTAGGGAGCCCAGGTATGCTTATATGTGTAGGTTTTTGTTTTTTTTTTTTAGTAGAATGTTGACACTTTGGGGTTGGGAGGAGAGCAAAACAAGGTTGGAGCCCCTTTAGAAAAACATCCCTGAAAAAGAAAACTCTTTTGCTGAGATAAATGAATGGACCTTGTAAAGAAGGCGATGATGTACCAGGACACCTTGAGTTGGGTCTGCTCTGTCCCATTTTGCTAAATGAGCTTGACTGCTCGTTGGTGGGGATCCTTGACCCCATCACTCTGAATTGTTGAATGGATCAGATGAGCTGCTAATGCATATGAAAATACCATGTAAACAGGAAAATCAAACAAACCCTTCCTATTTGTTACCTTAGCACAGCTGCTGGACATTTTCCTAAAACAAAATAAACTTTTCTTTTTCAGATATAAAAGTTATATACACTCATTTTAGAAATTTAAAGTTCATAAAAGTACGAAGAAGATAATTAAACCCCCCATAACCCATCATCCGGAGATAACCACCGTTCTATTTTACACATATAACCACTCTATTCTTTTTTTAAAGAGGGAGCATGTTACACATATTTAGTTGTATACATTTCCTTTATGTAATATTTTAGTGTAAACATTTTCCCATGTCATTAAATATTCTTCAAAAGTACATATTTTAATCACTGCATGATGTTGCGTTATGTGAGTGCTGTGTTTGCATTTATTGTGATATATTTGACCATTGTTTCTATTATTAAGTGATGACTGTTTATCAAGAAGAAAACTTGCTTTAAAACAAGGCAGGGGCCCTTGACACTGTTTTTACAGTAGAGGAATTTGACGTATTTCACTTCATCCTATAGTAATATATATTGGGCTGGGGTTTAGCAGTGCTTTTAGTTATGATCTCAGTTTTAAGGTAAAATTACACCTGTGAATTGTTAATTTAGAGAAAATTCTGACGGTAACAAAATCTATTAGGCCACCTCTTAATTAACATAACATTAATTAGAGAAACATTGAAGCATAGTAAGGGTAGTCTCATGAATGTACGGCATTAGAAAAGTTGCTTGATGCCTTCTGGAAGAACTTTTATTTTCTCTTACTAGGAGGATATGGTCAATTTGTTTTGCCCAAAGGGTTCAATTTCCATTGCTGGGCAGATACATAATACTATGGTTACCATATATTTGAATATGATGATGTAATGATGAGAAACCTTTGGATAGTCTTAAGAATGGAGATTTAAGGAGCAGTGGGCTAGAGAGGGAGTTGTGCTAGTATTTCGGTCCTGAGATTGAGCTTTTTTGTCATAGATTTATCTCTTTGCCTCTTTATGAATTTCTGCATGTCTGTGTGGCATCTTCTCATCTACATTTGCCTGACTTCCATGCCTCCACCCATCCATCCTTCCGCTTATCCATCCAGTCATCCATCTAATTAATCATCTCTCCCCTGGCCATTTCATCTACCCACTCACTTATCTCTCTCCGTCTCCATCGCTCATCTTTGTCCATATCTAGTGAAGGGTGACTATATGGAAGCACATGCATTTCTTTGTTACATTTTACAAAGGGGGTCGCAGGAATCAAGGGTGCAAGAACCAGAAAGTGAAAATGACTAGAACTTGACCATTTTTGTTTCACCTTGAAATCAGAGGGGATGTTCAAAACTGACCTGATTACCTATTCTGTGACGCTCATCAGGGGGTTCTTAGTATATTGCATTTTGGGGAATGTTGTTTCAAGTAATAGTTTGCTAGAAATCAGTCACCAGGAGATAGACTAAACAAGAGCTATATTATAGCTTTTTTTTTTTTTTTTTTTTTTTTGCGGTACGCGGGCCTCTCACTGTTGCGGCCTCTCCTGTTGCGGAGCACAGGCTCCGGACGTGCAGGCTCAGCGGCCATGGCTCACAGGCCCAGCCGCTCCGCGGCATGTGGGATCCTCCCGGACCGGGGCACGAACCCGTGTCCCCTGCATCGGCAGCGGACTCTCAACCACTGCACCACCAGGGAAGCCCTATAGCTTTTGAGTAGTAAATTCAGAGGGCAACAGAATTTTCTTGAGTTTGGATTAAAAGTCAGAGATGTGCAAATGACATCTTTCCAAATTTATTGCCTTAATGAATGTATTGTAACATTTTTAGGGAATTTAGATATATCAAACAAGGGTATTTTTGAGGTGTAGGGGCCTGTGTTGAACTTGTTAATGGGAAGAAAGGAACCTACTGTTACTGAAAACCTATTTTCTTCTCGTTCTAAGAAAGCTGCTTTGCACTTAACTATCTTCTTCAATTCTCACATCAGCCCTGTGATGTAACTTGTATTATTCCCATTATGTAGATAAGAGGCAGAGACTTGAAGAAGCTAAACAATTTTCCTAGTTTACATGGTTAACGAGTGGCACGGCTTTCTTGGAATTAAGACTTGTTTGACTCTAAAACTGTTCCTCTTTGCAGTAAACCACATTGACACTGTGCTGAAGACTTGTAAAGCCTTAGCTGTATGTCAGCTCTCCGCTTTAAATTTTATAGTAACTCAGCCTCTGAAAAGGATCCTGCAGTTTTCAGTTCTTTTCTTGAAAGATGAGAGGGTGTGCATATGGACATGATAAAGAAGACAGTTCTGAGGATATGGATATAAGACTGAATCTATAAACTTGACTTCTTTGACAGAATGGGGTTTTCCTCATGTGCAGCTCTGTGTTTGTGTTTGATTTAACATGAGTCTTCTTAGCTTGATCCGAAAGACACAAAGTTCCCATCCACAAGATGCATCTAATGAAGCAGACAAACCAGTGAAATGCAATAACAACTCTCCTCAAACTTTTGTAAGCTCTGGAAAGCCAGACGTAACAGCTATTGTAATATATTTTGCCAGACCAGCCGGTATGATCACAGGTGGACCTGAAATAGTCATGAGTTTTGAAGACACAGCAAATTTATTTAGTTCTTAAATTTTCTATAGGTTTGAAAACTTATCCCCTCTCTTTTTATCATCCTAAACTGTAACATTGCTAATAACATGCTAGAAATTGTCAGTTATTAATTATTAATATTTTGACATCACTAGGAATGAAGGTAGAGCGTAGGTAAAAGAGGCTCTGCAATAGGACCTGTCTCACATGATCTTTTTTTTTTTTAACGTCTTTATTGGAGTATCATTGCTTTACAATGGTGTGTTAGTTTCTGCTTTATAACAAAGTGAATGAGCTATACATATACATATATCCCCATATCTCCTCCCTCTTGTGTCTCCCTCCCACCCTCCCTGTCCCACCCCTCTAGGGGGAAGGGTAAGCTGGGATAAAGTGAGAGAGTGGCATGGCCTTACATGATCTTATTTCTCACTTTCCATCTTCAGTTTATTCTCTCAGCATTTGTTAGCACCTACCGTCTACCAGGCACTCTGCTATGTGGGGATCTACTAGAACAGGGGTCAGCAAACTTTTCTGTAAAGGGGCAGGTGGTAAATAGTTTAGCCCTGTGGTCTGTGTGGTCTCTGTCACAGCTACTCATTCTGCTATCAGACAATATGTAAAATACTCAACTCTGCCATAGACAACATGTAAACAACTGAGTGTGGCCATGTTTCAAGTACAACCTTTAATAGAAACATGCAGTGAGCCACATTTGGTCTGTGGGCCACAGTTTGCCAACTCCAGTACTTGAATGCCCATGAAATTGTGAACTTTGTCTTGTTCATTGCGATGTCACCAGTGCCTAGAACAGTGCCTGGCATGTGGTAGATGCCAAACACTCAATAAATATTTGTTGAGTGAATGAACTAATGAATGAATGAATGAGACTCCTCCTATGATCTCTAAGAGTTCATAATCCAAGAGAGGAGATAAGAATACATGTATGAGAGTAGAGGAATCAGGTGGTATTTTAACTGGATCCTGAAGAATAGGTAAATATAAGTCACCAGCCAGAGATGGGAGAAGCACACTGTAGGCAGAAGAAACACACACATTGACAAGAAGCAGGTCATTTGTGATGAATAATGAGTACTTTAGATGTATACTGTAATAGGATTTCCCTGACCTGCCTAATCATTGAAATTGCTTGTTATTAATAATACAGATTCCCAGTACCTTCCCTAGAAATTCTGATTTAGTAAGGCAAGTTTGGCCAATACTAGCTTATGAATAAAGGTTTGCAAGGAAGTAGTAGTGGGAGATGACACAGGAAAGATACACTGGGGTCATTTCTGATGGGAAATAAAATTTTTACTTTTCCTTCCAAAAGAATCAGTATTGACTGATGGCAGCTGGACCTAGATTTGTCCTGTACCTTCTGCCCATAGAATGGAGGGGGAACTCTGGTAGATATCCACCATAATTATCTGCCCACCTTCATATGTCCCCTACTGATCTTGTAGGAGTACTCTAGCCTTTATGATGGGATGGCATGTAATTTAGTCAGTTGTATAAATGATAATGAAAACATCAAATTCCGTGTAGCTTCTAGATTTATTGCTTTTGAATTCTTGATTGGCAAACATCTAAGAGGGCAAATGGATTCAAACAACACAGTAGAGAACTTGTTTTCTCTTGCTGTAACTCCAATTCAGAAGGTCGTTTAATTGAATGCCCAGGTTTGTAGACTGTGACCACTGGGAGGGCCATATGTCTCTTTAATGATGGGGGAAACTGAACTAAAACATAGGCAGTGACTTGCTTAAGTTCTGTCACCAAATTATTGGTAGAACCAGGAGTGTAACGCAAATACCAAGTTATTCAACTTAGTTTTCTTGTCATAGTGCAATGCCACATTTATCAATAAAGGTCCTAGTTTACATAATTTCTCTTCCCCTTGACTCTCATAGCCTTTTGCCCATACCTCTTGTATGCTGCTTATCATCAAGTTATATCCTAATATCTTCTCTTGGACCCATATCTCATTGTTACCCCAAATAAACACTGAGTTCTGTTTCCCTGGAGAGCTTAACATATTTCCTGGCACTTTAGCATGTATTCAGCAAGTAATTGTAGACTTGAAATATCTTGAGCACCCTTTTTGTTTCTTGTGTGTTTTGACACGAGGGTCTTTGCAGTTATATTGTTAGAAAAGTCAGGCTTTTACAGAATTGCTGAAATACAAAGATACTTTCTCTTAAATTTCCTTAAAAAAAAAGCTGAATTCCTCATTATGGCTGAGACCTTTCTTAACAGCTCTTTTGATAGTTAAATGTCACTAACTTCAAAAAAGAAATGTCAGTAAATTATCAGAGAAAGAAATTGCATATTTATTTGGGTAAGATATATTTTAATTGACCACTTAAAATAAAGATTATAGCAAACTCCTGAGAATTTCATATCTTGCACATTTCTCTCAACTGCCAGAACTTTGTTTGTATATCTTTAGGAGACTTAATTTTTATTTCTTTTGCATTATGGTTATATATGTACATTTGTCTCTCCCAGGAGATGGTGAGCATCTTGAATCAAAGCTTTTAAAAATATTAATCTTTGCGTCTCCACAAAGCCTAGCTCTGTAGGTGCTCATACTAAGTATACATTTACTTAAACATGGATAGAAAATGGTCAGTCTTATCTTTACGTATTCACTTAATTCATTCTTATTTTGCATCTGACTTTGTGCCATGCTTTGTGCATAACATTGATGGTAGGGCTGCCTTGGGGACGGCATAGAAAAGTGAATAAAAGGTGGTTCGTTCTCTCAGGGAATTCTAGTTTGGTGGGGATATTGATATAAAACACATAAATATAATGTGATACAGAAATCTTAGATACAAATAACCTGTGCTGGAATCTGGAGGCAGGTTAATTCTGATGAGGTGAATCGAGGGAGGCTTTAGCCAAGAGACATTGTTTGAGATGAACCTGAATGTGTCTTGCTCTTTCATTTTAGCCACTGGTTTTGATCTTTGTCAACACAACACATACACACACACCTGTACACACAAGGTGATGGTTTTGGTTTTTTGGGTTTTTTTTTGCAATCTGTTGGGCTGTAGATTTAAGAGTAGAACTATCTTTACATGGGACAAAAGGTAGAGAGAGGAGCAGGTTTCATCGTGTCATCTGCAGGTTTCGCAACATCCAAAAGACACAGATGGCCTTCGTCATCAGTGGCATGGACAGCAAGCATATTGGCCAGAGAGAGAGTATCCTGTTCTAAACTAATAGCGTTCTTTCCAAGAATTTTCCCATCTAGTTATTGTTCACCTCAGTAGTTAAATTACACTAAATCGTTCCCTGGGTGGAGGGAGCATCGCGTGGTGGAAGAAGTTTCGACTTTGACGTCAGAAGGTTCTGGTTCCATACCTAACTTTGCCATCTATTATTGATGTGACCCAAGACCATTGCTTATCCTTTCCAAGGTTCGGTTTCCTCATCTTGAAAATGGTCGTAATGGAAAAGAAACCCCTGGAGTTGTGGAATTAAAGGAGCTAACGTTTGCCAAGCTCCTATTTCAGTGCCCAGGATATGAGAGGTCATTTGCCTACAGAGGCATGTGAGTTATGTAAAAGAGGGAGCAGACGATGTGTAAGTTTCATGCTTTTGACACAGACACACTGCATTGACACAGTTCATAGACAGAGATCCTTGACTGTCACAAAGAAATGCTTCTGGTCCCTTTGCTTGAAACACAAAGCCCTTTTATCTAGCTTTCCTTCTCCCGTCTTAGAGTCTTAGGAGCAGGACATATTTTGTTTTCCTTTTTTTCATAGGTAAGATAAAAGTGCAAGTGTGCTGATGAAATGGGACTTGTTCTTGGCCACAGTCTGAGCATGTGTCTTGGGGAGAGAGCTGAAGGGGGTAATGGGGGACATGGAGAGCTTGAGAGGGCTGTCCCTGAGAAGGGTGGCGCTGCCTGGCACTGATCAGTTATTGCACATAGGAATGCATGGTCAGATTTTTTATGTGAAGTGTTTAGGTTTTCGAATGTTGGTAACTCATTCAAATATATTTAAAACATTGCAAGAGATACTTTCTCTTGGAAGGAGAAGAATGCAGCTTATGATCTCAGTAACATCAACTTTGGCTCAAAACAACAACAAAGTGCTTTAAAAGTCCACACTGCACACGGCGAACAGAACCCATCTAAGGACCTGCTTTGACCTGCAGCCCTCCAGTTTGCATCTTCTGTGCAGATTTTTAACTGTTAAAGGTAACAGTAAATGATGGCTAACACTTCCTGAGTCCCTTCCATGTCCTAGACACTCTTCTTTGGACTTTACGTATATCAGTTAATTCTTTTTTTTTTTAATTTATTTTTATTTTTGGTTGCATTGGGTCTTCGTTGCTGCGTGTGGGCTTTCTCTAGTTGCGGCGAGTGGGGGCTGTTCTTCGTTGCGGTGCGTGGGCTCTCATGGCGGTGGCTTCTCTTGTTGCAAAGCACGGGCCCTAGGCGTGTGGGCTTCAGTAGTTGTGGCACGTGGTCTCAGTAGTTGTGGTGCACGGGCTTAGTCGCTCCGTGGCCTGTGGGATACTCCTGGACCAGGGCTCAAACCCATGTCCCCTGCATTGGCAGGCGGATTCTTAACCACTGTGCCACCAGGGAAGCCCCTCAGTTAATTCTTAAGTAACCCAGAGGTACTGTTACTATTGTTATCCCAATTTATAGGTAAGGACACTGAGGCTCAGAGAGATTAAGTATCTTTCCTGAGATCACACAGATCATATGTAACCGGGGCGTTTCAAACCCAGGCCTGTTCATTTTCAAAACCAAGCATGCCAGTGGTTCCAACTTGATTGTATGTTAGAATCACTGGAATACCCTCAAAATACTCTTTCCCGAGCCTACCTCCAAGCTAATTAAATCAGACTATCTGGGGTTGCGACCCAGGCATGGGTATTTTTTAAAAAGCTCCAAATCGGTGATTAGAGGTAGAAGCAATATAGATAACAACCTCTCTCTCCACATCAGGCACTCCCGACCTTCTGTACCCTGTTTTATTTTTCTTTAGAGCATTAATTACTCTCTGAAAGTTATGTGTTCATTTACCTGTTTGTGAATTTTTTGCCTTTACCACTGGGATGTCAGCTCCATGAGGGCAGGAATTTAGTTGGGTTTTTTTTTGCTGTGTCCCCACCATCTAGATTAGTGCCTGACACATAGTAGGTACCTAGTAAATATTAATATTCTTTTTTTTTTTTTTTGCGGTACACGGGCCTCTCACTGTTGTGGCCTCTCCCGTTGTGGAGCACAGGCTCCGGACGCGCAGGCTCAGCGGCCATGGCTCACGGGCCCAGCCGCTCCGCGGCATGTGGGATCTTCCCGGACCGGGGCACGAACCCGTGTCTCCTGCATCGGCAGGCAGAGTCTCAACCACTGCGCCACCAGGGAAGCCCTAAATATTGATTTGAATGAATAATCAGCCCTTCATTACGGGGTACTTACCTTCTAGTGAAGAAGACAGATCATACATATTTGGTTCCATGAGAGAAGCTGATAACAGTGATGGTCATGCCGACTTCACTGAAACTTGGAATACTGTTGTTTATCACTTGTATGTTGTTAGGATAAATTGTCTTGACATGTACTGAACGGACTGTGTGGCATTTTTGCTCATCTGCTGTGCTGGACTGGATCCCTTCTGTGTTGTGTGTGTGTGTGTGTGTGTGTGTGTGTGTGTGTGTGTGTGTGTAAGTGTAAATTGAGTCATAGGTAGCACACTCATCTTACCCTGTTTGGGTACAGTGTTTTAGTGAGACAGCTAGGGATTACAAGCAGGGCATTCTGAGTTTTTTTACCCAAAGATCAGGCCATAGAACAGGTTCAGGATTGATGGTAGAGGTTTACCCAGTCTACAGGGAATTCAGATATTCTCTTCTCTTTCTAGGAAAGCCAACTTCTGTAGGTCACTCTGCTCCCACCACCTACAGCAGTAGTTCTCAGCCTTTATTCATCACAGACTCTTACAATAGATAATATTCCTATAACAGAACGCCATGGGCTGTGACCAGTGGAAGGCAGGCTGAGGTTACATGGAATAAGTAGAGACCTAACTATAGCTCTGCCTCTTGTTCTTCCATTTAAGAAAGTCAGTGGGAGTGTGCTTGACAACATCATAGGGATAAACCTTGATAGAGCACTAGTTTCTAAATAAAAACAATTCATTTGGAACTTTAGGACTTTAACGATGACAGTAACAAATTGCTTGTGACACATCTGACAACTGAAGGACCTCGGTGACAGTGAAAATACTTAACCGCTGGTGTGGCCCAGGCACTGAACCACCAAAACTGACCCTGACAGAAACAGTTGTGCCATCAAGTACAGCCTTGCTAATGGAGTCAGAGCCTGTCATGACAAAGCAGCCAAGAGCCAGCG
Source organism: Monodon monoceros (assembly GCF_005190385.1). Lineage (NCBI taxonomy): Eukaryota > Metazoa > Chordata > Mammalia > Artiodactyla > Monodontidae > Monodon > Monodon monoceros. Next base: position 79,179,414 of record NW_021703767.1, on the reverse strand, counting down.
ATGTACACAGGATGGAGGGAGACTCTGGGCCGCTCTCCCAGACGGGGTGGGGAGTGGAAGAGATCTTGTTTCCCAAAGGTAAAACTTGGGTTGAGGCCCTCTTCTTGCTAGTTCTTGCTGGAAGCTTCTGGGCAATTCACTTGCCCTTTCTGAGCCTAAGTTTCTTCTAATACAAAGTGAGGGAGCGTCATTTTGGTGACCCCTCATTTCCCAGGCTTGATAGGATGGGAAATAAGCCCCCGTGCGAGACAAAGCACTGAAACCAAGGTAAGGATGATGATGAAGGGAGCGATGACAGCAGTGTTTTTTCTCCTCTTGTAGAATGATAATCCCTGCTTTCTCTGTCCAAATGTAGCCAAAAGTGAAGGTTGAGAGGACTTTGGGGGAAAGGGGAGAAAAGCAAAGGCGGGACTGGACTTCCTTCTGTGCTTTTCCAGAAGAGTTATGTTCCGTGGAGTCCAAAGATACAATTTGGGCAAAATCTGTTTCATAGTTAAGATCGTTTAACGCAATAAACTGAGTCTGAATAGGCTCATGCCTCTATGATATTCATGAAAAGCGCCATGTCTGAGGTGGCCTTGTTGTTTTGAAAATGGGCTGATTTTGACAAAGGGGAAAAATTGGGATTCGTTTACTGTAAGTTGCAAGTAAGAAACAACAGAAAGTTGAATATTAGAAGAACTTGGCTATCGCAAAAACCACACACTTTCACATCAGTAAAACATGGAGTTCTGATCTGAGTGGAATATGAAACTCCTTGCAGACCACAGAGAGTAAAAAGGAGTACTTTTGTTTCATTATTAATACTGTTGTCCTTATTTCTCTAAATGAGAATTGATAGCAACCATAATAGAATCTTTCTCAAAGACCCAACACAAAGAAAAATAAAACAAAATAAACAAACAAAAACCTCACCACCACCATCCCCACTAACAAACCCCAGTGTGTAGAGGATGCGTGGTCTCTAACTAGCCATTTTTAAGTCATCACATTCTAGGGGAAGGGGCCTGCATTTCTTAAAACTATTTTTTTCTTTTTTTCCCTTTTCTGGAGGACTGGCAAAGTTGGCCGTTTATGACGCTGCAAGAAGGGTAATTTTGTCCTCTAATGTGCATGAGCATCCCGACACAAGATGACTTTGTGTGTATTGGGACTATTCAAGTTCACTAGGAGAGAGAGGCCAGAGATGCTGGATTGAGGGGTGTGCTATAGAGTAAAAAGGGAGCTCTCTGGAGGTAAAACAAAGCACCCTTTAAAAATGAGAGAACAGTGGAGTTGAGGGAAAGAGGCCCATTCCTTGCCAGCACATGACATGTGGTGAAAAGTCCATGGAATGGAGGTCTGGGACTTGAGTGTTCATCCCTTGGGGCTGCCACTTAACCACAGCTGGCCTCTGCTCATTTCTCACTGAAATGTGGGAGTTGAGATAGATGTTTTCCAGTCATTCTCCTGAGTAGTATTTAAAATTGGTGATTATTTATTCAACTCCTGCTTCATGGGGACTTGGGGTGTCGTGGCCGTGGGAAGGGAAGCTGAGGCCAGGGGGTGGGGCGTGGGTGTTTGGTTGAATGGATGTGGTTGAGCAGAACAGCACTAGAAAGATTATTATTATTATCGTTACGATTAATTCAGGAATAGTCCTTATAGTACGGGGAGCTAACGTTTACTGAACATATATTCCTTGCCAGACCTTGGGCTAAGAGCTTTATACTTGTTATCTTATTTAATTTTCACCACAGCTCTGTTGAGGTGTGAATCTTAGCTTTCTGTTTCACAGCTGTAGAAACTGAGGTATTGCAAGAATAAAGCACTTCCCCAAAGTCAAAGCTATTAAGTAGCTGCTTTAGGCTTCAAACCCTGACACCTTTGTCATTCTCATTCCGCTATACCCTGTTCAGTTGCAGAGTCTGAAGGTTGCTGGCCATCTAGCAGGCTTCCTTCCCCTCCATTTGAAGTTCTCACTGATGCATTGTTGGTCAGACTTTCTCTAAAGAAAACTAAAAATTAATCTGAGGAATCAACACAAAAAGATAGTACACAATTAAAAAGTTACAAAAATGCATGTAATGAAAAGCAAATCTTACTCTTATCAATGTCTTATCTCTTGACTCTGCCCATGCCCTCACCCCCCCCCCCCCCCCCCCCGCAAGAGGCAAACACTGTTATCGGTTCCTTATGTCCCTTTGTAGAAATAAACTGGGTATAAACAAGCATATATAAGTATTTATATTCCTTTATATCCCAGTGTATATAGAATGTTTACACAAAGGGGAGCATACTACACGCATTATTTGGCATCTTGCTTTTTTCATATAATCATGTATCTAGATGATTTCTGTATCAGTATCTTGTGTCTGGTATCTTGTAGATTTAATTTATATTTCTGTTTAGTGATTTTTGGACATCATTTTAAATAGACTATCCCCATTTGTATTTCCTTTTTTTGTGAACTGCCCTTTGCCTCCCTTTCTATTGTATTGTTGGATTTTTTGCTTATTGATTTATTACAGTTAAGAAGATGAACCCTTAGTCTGTGATAGGAGGAGCAATACCCTGCCATTTTGCATTTGTCTTTTTAACTTACAGATCAAAATTTAAAAAATATATACAGTCAGTTCAATCTTTTGGTTTTATGGTTTTTGGGTTTTGTGTAACACTTTGAAATGCTTTTTCCACTTTATTTTAAAAAATCTTCTAATTTTCCTTCTGGTTGTTTCATCTGGTCTCTCTCTGCCTCTCTGTCTCTCATCACCAATTCATTGAAATTACATTTTGGTAAAAGATGTGAGGTAGGGAGCCATTTTTATATTTTTTCAGATCCACCTGTCCAAAAGCTATTTACTGAATAGTCCATCTTTTCCACACTGATTTGAAAAGCCACCTTTATTATATATGAAGTACTTTAGTGCTTAAGTACTTAAATATTTTATACTTAGGAATTTGCCTCATTTTGGGGGCCTTCTGTTGCATTCATCTGTCACTTCATGCATCATTATCAATTACTGTAGCTGTGTAATGTTTTATTATCTGATGTTGCTACTTCACTCTGATTAGTTCCTTTTTATCCCAAGGTTTTGTCTTTTAGCACTTGTTTATTTTTTCCATGAACTTTAGAATGAACTTGTCCAGTTTTAAAAGTAATGTCCTGTTGACATTTTTATGGGCGTTGCCCTAAATTTATTCATTAACTTCATACATTATGCATTGTAAATTTGTTATTTCTTGTTCTTAGAACACTATGTCTTTCCATTTGTTGAAGTCTTCTTTTATGTCCCTAGGAGCGTTTAAATTTTTCATGTAGACCATGCATGTTTCTTCTAGGTTTGTTTTCCTAGGTATTTTCTGTTTGCTCTAGTTAATGGAAATTTCTTATACCATCTAACTAATTGTGTGTGTGTGTAGCCTCTTGGTTTCAGTATTTTTTCTACACAGTCGCTTTACTAAATTCTTTTATTACTTGAATAATTAAATTTTTTCTAGTTTCTTGTTAAGTAATCATATAATCTGCCCATAATTTACCTTCCTCTTTCTAATTTTTATAACTCACAGCTTTTTTCTAATTATATTGTCTATACCCAGAGAAGAATGAATATAAAATAGCAGTGTTAGTGTTACAGTGAATGACCTCTTCTTTCTGACTTTAATGGGAATGCTCATAATGTTCCCTGTTCATTGTGATGTTGGGTTTTGTTTTGAGAAATAGGTTGTGTTAAAAACTATCCATCCTTATTCTGAGAGTGTTTTCTTATTTTTATTTTTTTAAGTGGAGACTCGTTGTTAAATGTTTATCTAATACCTTTTTGGAAACTATGGAAATAATCATACATTGTCTCCTTTTCTCTTTTCTAAGAAGAGAGTTGTTTTTCTCTTTTATCCTATAAATTTGGTGAAATATATAAACACATTTTTCAAACAGGAAATCATGCTAGTGTTCTTGGAATAATATCCACTTTGTAACAGTTTGTGCATTATTTTATTTTATTTTAGTGTTGTTGGAATTTAGATCTCAGTGATTTATTAACAATTTTTGCATCAATTTTCATAAAAGAGAGTGTTTCAAAATTATGTTTGTGTATATGTGTGTGTATTTGCATTGTCAGATTCTACTATTAGTGTTATGCTTAAATCACCATAAAAATAATTTGGAAGCTTTTCTTTTTCTTTGTTCCTTTTTGAAATAGTTTAAATAACATTTATATGATCTATTCTTTAAAAGTGTGTTGGAATTCCTCTGTGAAACTGCCTTGACCTCGTGCCTTTTTTAGAGCGGTGGAGGTGTTTGCTTTTTAAAAACTTTTTATTTCTTCTATAGTAATTTGACTGATTTCCTTTTATATCTTTTCTGTGGCCACTTTTGTTAATTGTATTTTAGGAAAGTCACCTATTTCAAATTTATTTGCATGGAGTTAAATAATTTCTTGTAATCATTTTCATTTCCTCTCTGTTTATGGTTATTTCCACATTATTATTTAAAGTTTCGTGGTTTTGTCCACCCCCCATCCTCCTTTTGATTAGTTTAGCAAAAGTTTTATTATTCATTCAAAAAACAGTTCTTGCATTTATTATTGGCTGTACCACTCTTTATTTTCTCTTTAAAATCTTCAATAGTATGTTTCTTCTGTTGTGACTAGGTTTATGTTGTCATTTTCCTAATTGAGCTTGACTTTTTTTTTTTTTTCGCGGCACGCGGGTCTCTCACTGTTGTGGCCTCTCCCGTTGAGGAGCACAGGCTCCGGACGCGCAGGCTCAGCGGCCATGGCTCACAGGCCCAGCCGCTCCGCGGCAGGTGGGATCTTCCCAGACCAGGGCACAAACCCGTGTCCCCTGCATCAGCAGGCGGACTCAACCACTGCACCACCAGGGAAGCCCGAGCTTGACTCTTAATTCACGTATTTTCCTTTCTGTTTTCTTATTCATATAAATAAGGAATACATTTTTCTTTACACATTTCTCTAGCTGTATGCCATACATTTTGTTTTCGATTTAGTTATTTGGCTATGTACAATTTTCTAAAATACCAGATCCAATTATAATGTAAGCATCACGAGGACAGGAACCTGTTTGTTCATTTTGAGCCTACCATAGCACCTATCACATAGCAAGTGCTTAAGAAATATTTTTGTATGAATAAATAACCCTATAAAATAATTATGGGATCTGTGGCTGGTTCTCTCCTGTTGCTCTAGTTCATCTCTGCCATCTTTGGACATTCTCTCTCGGTATCTACTAATGTGGAGGCATGAGAAAATATTAGACATGCTTCACGTTCTGTTTTCAGAGTATGTTATTAGTAGATTTATTTTTAAAGTCTACCAATACAATTTCCCCCAAATCAAATAAACCTGAGTAAAAAGAATTTTGTAAAGATTAGCCCAGAGAAAATATATTTGAGTAGAATCATAATGTGAGAGCTGACGAGTTATCAGAGATCATGCACATGATTTTTGTGGACTTGGGTCCTTTGTTCAAGCTAAATCTTGCAGACAGGCCCAAGTCCAGAATGTAAAATGATGAAAACACACCTGCTATAGTAGAGGGGGAGGGCACAGAGCCAGGGAAGCCCAAAACCCTACTGCTGGCCGCTTTCCCTCTTGACCTCCTCCCATGTCTCATTTGAAAACCATAGTTTAAGTTCAAAAACTCTCAATTTTCAGATGAGAATGAAAAACAAAAGTGCAAAGAAGGCAAATGATTCATTCGAAGTTACTCAGTGAATTAGAGGCATAAAGTGGGACTACAACTCCGGCCTTCTGTCTCTGCATTTAGTGGTATTTCTGGGCTCCCGGGAGGCCTCCTGTACTTTGCACCAGTGTGTGCTTTTTGATGGACCTGATATTTGATGACCTCCCTCGGCAGGCTTAACAATCCTTGCTAAGGCATAGGCAGTTTATTTGCTGATCCTGGAGGGGAAAGCTGTGATTCAGGCTCTGAGGTCTAAGAACTGCAGACTTAGTTTCTAGTCTCCTGATGAAATTGCTAATCTGGGTGCCAATGGTGTTTCTGCTGCACGGACACCTGCCCACATAGCATAATTAGAAATTATAATGACGACGACGATGAGTCTTCCAGGACACCCACGTTCTTTACAAGATATTTCTGCTAATCGTCTCTACCAGAATCAGTTGGAGAACTTTTTTCTTTGAGTTTTCCCCCCTTTCTAAACCAACTAAAAATGCTGGTCTAATTCTGGTGTAGGTTAAGATTTGTCCTCTCCGTTCCTGGTGTGTCTTTTGTTGTTCAGGGGATCGTAGAACCTTGGGATAACGGAAATCGCCTTGGTCACATATGAGAAGATTTGGGTTCCAGTTTCAGCAGTGCCAGAATTTTCCTGTGAGCCCTTGGTAGAGGTTACTTCCCATCTCTGCAACTTTGCTTCCCCTCTGTTAAATGGGCATCCAGTTCTCTTGTGCCTGTTTACTAGGGTGGTAGGAATCAAATGAGGTTAATAAGTAAGGAAATGCTTCATTAGTTCTACACTGTAAATCGAGAGGGTTGTTATTGAAGTTATTTTTGCATTGTCGATAATTTAGTCTGTTAAGGTTATGTTTACTAGGTGTGAGAGCTGGGAAGGCAGATTGTTGTATTTATCCAACACTGGGGATGGCTAGGACAGATAAAGGGCCAAAATAATGCCTGAAATGTAGTACGTGGGCTCTACCATAAACCAGGAAAAAAAATGCTGCCATGAAGGGATGGTGCCCAGGGAGGAAAGAGACGATCTTAGGAACTGGAAGTCTCAGTGGAAAAGTATAAGTAAAAATTAGAGGTGGGAGAATAGGAGGCTAGAGTCAGGGTGTGTGATAGTGAAGGAATGACTAGAAAAATACCGGCAGTGGCTTTGAACCCTTTGTATCTGGAGTGTGAGAAGACAGGCAGACACAGACAGAGAGGTTGCAGGGAAAAGAGTATCCTCAGAGAAGAGCCATCTCCAAGGAAGCCCTCCACATGCCCTCCAAGGAGTGTAAGAGTGGTTCTAAAGCTCCTTAGGGTCAGGGATGGCCTTGTCTTCTTTATTTGTCTCCGTATCCTGCCATTAGCATGACACTTTGTTCACAATACTTGCCTTTAAAAAAAAAAAAAAAATTGTTTTGGGCCTTGCTTTTTGATTCAAGGTTCAATATCTGAAGGAGTGTTTAGGAGGGGTTCTGACAGGAAAGAGCTGATTTGTGTAATTCCATTTCTGTTTTAGCTTCACTGTTTCCTCATCCAAAAAGTGTTGGGCTTCATGACTTGGTTTCTATAACACTCACTACCTTTGTTGAAGGGAAAACATTTTTCTAAAACTAGGGCTAAAAAAATTCTCAGTGAATATGTTGATATTCCTGTTACAGTGCCAAGGCTTCGGGAAGGAGTAAAATGTTTCCAAAAGTCCTTTTCCTTTAATGGAGGACTTCAGCTTACATACTGGGCTCAGACAGTCTTAGCTTTTATTCTTGTTCTCTTTCTCTCTCTCTCCCCCTCTCCCTCTCCCTTTCTCTCCTTCTCCTTCCCTCTCCCTTCCCCCCTCCCTTCCTTCCTCCCTCTGTCTACTCTCCTCCCCACCTACCTCCCTCCCTCCCTATCTGCCTATCTATAGAAGATGGTATAATTTAGTTTCTCTTATGCTTTAGACTTCGGTTGGTTTGGTGAATCAAGTCAACTGAGTTGAAGAAAAACTGACTTTTGAAAGAAAAATTTGAAAAAAAAAAAAAAGTGTCATGATTCCTTGAAAAGGATTTTTTCCAGCCTAGGTTATACAGTTTCACAGACACTTGGGATGGGAACTAAAAAGTCTGGACACACTGCTATCTGAAAACCCTGTGAATGTGTTGGCTAAGCATTTTTTCTTCTTAGCACAGATGGAGACAGACTCTTTTTCAGCAAAACAGAGCCAATATAATCTTTGAAACTTTCAAACATGATTTGGGAAGATGATTCCCTATATAATGCCGTTCCAAATATAAAATTTAAAGTTTCAATAATTAGCAAACACGTGACTTTTTCAGTTACCAATATTTTTTTTGGCCAAGTTGTCCTTTCACATTCTATTCCTTTATTTATAATTAAAAAAGTCTTTTTAATTCAGCTAATTTCTAGCTTGCAGTGAATCTTTTAACTAATTGGAAATGTTTTTTTAATTTATTATAAGAACAGCAAAAAGCAAGAAGTCACTTTATGTAATGTCTTTTCTCGTAGTTCAGTGTTGTCAGCTCTTTTCCTGATCGAGTTTTGGTTTGGCTGGAAGCAGCCTGAGGGTGTTCATTTCCCCAGTAATTTTTACCTGTTTCTGTTTGGTGAGTTACGAAAAGAGTAGAAAGTTCCTTTATACACTTCGCCCAGGTTCTGCTACTGTTAATAGCTCACGTAACCAAAGTACATTTATCAAAACTAAGAAAGTATCATCAATTCACATGATTAATTAATCTACAACTTTTATTTGGATTTCCCCAGTTTTTCCACTAATGCTTTTTGTCTGTTCCACATTCCAGTTCAGCATACTCTGCATTTGGTCATCATGCCTTCTTAGTCTCCTGTCTGTAACCGTTCTCAGCCTTTCCTAGCTTTTTATAACCTTGGCACTTTTTAAGTGTACTGGGCAGGGTATTTTGTAGAATGTCCCTCTGATGTTTTCACATAATTAGACTAGGCTTGTGGATTTGGGGAAGACCACCATAGAGTTAAAGCCCTTCTCATGGCTTCATATCAGGGACTACATTATATTAACGTGACCTCTCACTAAGATGTTAACATTGCTGTTGATCAGTTTTGTTTTATTATGTTTTAACTAAAGACTATTTGCCTGGGACTGTTAACACTCGGACATCTTGACACATTAGTGGTGACCATCGCTGACTAGTCTTCAAACTACCAGCTTCATTCTAACGGAAGTGCAAAACTCCTAAAGCAAGTGTCTGCCAAAGCTCAGCTAGAAAATGTGGTTCCGACGTGAGGCTAGTCTTGGGGCTGGCTTCAACGTTTCTCCAGTCCTAACCCTGGGCCTTGCCTGTGAGGAGAGTTGAACGACGGTGCTGGTTTTGTGCATTCTTACCCAGTGAACAACACAGGGATTGGGGCCCACCTTAGAAACCAAATCTCCAACAGAAAGGAGAACACTAGGGAAGGCAGGAAAGAGAGAGAGATGGGCTCTGCCAGACTTCTGGAGATGATCCTTCTCCTCGAATGACGTGGCTTCATGGATGTCAGCCATTATCATCCTCCTTCCTATCTTGGGGGGAAAAGTGATAGAGGGAGAGCTCTTTAGCATTTTACAAGGGAACGGAATCTTCCATATTCACGGACCCAAACCAGAAGATATGAAAAGGTGAAGAGTTTCTCACTTCTTTTTTTCTGTAGCTTCATGCATTGACGCATTGCATATTTACTGAATTTTTACCTACCTTGTCTTATTCTCAGAGGATACACAGTTGGGTTGGGAAGAGAAGTACTGATGACTAGAGTTGGAAAACAAACTTGCTTCAAGACACAAAAGATTTGAGGGTAGAAGCTCAGGTCCTCTATGTGATGATATCAGTATCCCAGTGGGTAGAGTGGCTAAGTTGCTACTTTTTAAAAAATAAATTTATGTATGTATCTATGTATGTATGTATGGCTGCGTTGGGTGTTCGTTGCTGCGCACGGGCTTTCTCTAGTTGTGGCGAGTGGGGGCTAACTCTTCGTTGCGGTGTGCGGGCTTCTCATTGCGGTGGCTTCTCTTGTTGCAGAGCATGGGCTCTGGGTGCCTGGGCTTCAGTAGTTGTGGTGCGCAGGCTCCGTAGTTGTGGCTTTCGGGCTCTAGAGCGCAGGTTCAGTAGTTGTGGCACACAGGCTTAGTTGCTCTGTGGCATATGGGATCTTCCCGGACCAGGGCTTGAACCCGTATCCCCTGCATTGGCAGGTGGATTCTTAACCACTGCGCCACTAGGGAAGCCCTAAGTTGCTATTTTGTTGGGCATAATCCTTGGTCCTCTTTGGTTTTCCTCATCCTCACATATGAGATGGAGCATTTTCTCTCTCTTGCATTTGCTTTCACAGTGACCTACAATCTCTTGGTCTCGAGGTATAAGGTTGAGAGAAATACTTTGCAATATTGGGTGAGTTGGGTCTGCCCGTGGGAGTGGAGTATCTTATTAGCTATTGAAAAACTTGTTACCTTTCTGCAACAAATGTTTCACTCTGTTAGGTGAAGGTTGAGGAGACGTTGGAGGTGTGCTGTCCAGTATGACAGCCACTAGCCATGTGTGGCTACTGAGCAGTTGAAATGTGGCTTCTGCCACATGCTGAAAGAATAAAATTTTGTATCTATTTGTAAAATAAATTTCTTTTTAATATTCTTTTAAAACGTGGTGGCTAGAAAATTTTACATTGCATACGTGGCTCACATTATATTTCTATTGGACAGTGGTTAGAACCTGGGAAAAGTATGGAGCACAGAGAATTGACCTTGTGCTCTCCTCTGAGTTCTAATAATGTTGGCGTTAAAAGGAAAGGCTTCAACAGTCATAATTTTCATTTAAAAAAAGTCTGATTCAGAAGAATTAGTTCATTTTACATGATTGCTTGGACTGGAGAAGAATCTGACATTTGGTATTTTCATAATTGAGAACATAACTTGCTGACTTAAAAAAAAAAAAAAACACAACATTTTGTGCTTGGCCTCAGGTACCAGACTTTGAGCTCTTTGAAAATAGGGATGGTGTCCTTTCTCTTTCTCCCATCCTTTCCCGCCAAACCACACACTAACACATAGAAGGTGGTTAACCGGCATTTGTTGAGAAGCAAAACAACTTTTAAAGAAGTGAAAACCTTATGAAGCTACCCTATATTTATGGTTGGAAGAGAGAAATATCCCCCTTTATAAGGCAACCTTTTTTCTTAAGTCAGTCATGAAAAGTAAAGAACATTGATCCAAGTGTTTATTTACTTCTTGATTTAATTATCATTCTCATCAGGTGTCCCTGTCAGCTTTGCTTATGATAAAGAATCTTTTCAAAATGCTGAAGTTTACCACCCCCCGGGCAAGGGGAGACAGCAAAAGATGCTGCTTGCACAAATTAATCCTCATCTTGTTCAGATATTAAATCCAAGGGCCTGAAGACTGGATTATTCTTATTTTTCCTCTTGTTGGATCCTTTTCATTATCTACCTATGCTTTGGAGGATCTAGGAATACTAATGAAAAATGAGTTTAAGCTTGGGCTATATTAACTTTTCATCTGGTTTTTAAATTTTATTCTGCTTCATGCTGAGCCAGAGCCTCTGTGAACACATGACTTACAGGCCCTTACTCTTCCATTACGTTCATTCCCTTGAGTGTTCCTTCTTCAGTATAAGCCCTGGGGCTGGGTGAGAGAGCAGGCTTTGTGCTATGTTGTTATTTGGCCTGAGCCCTGTGCTGGGAAATTCAGGAGCCTCCATGATTTTTGATTTTACATGAATGGTGCAGACTCTACCTAATGTCCAGATGCAGTCCAGGACATGTTGCCTCGGTTAGAGGCAAGGCTTACAGAATCTACAATGGCTTTGTAGCTCACTATTCCTAATAAAGGCCTCTCAAAAGAGATTTTTTTTGGTTATATACAGCCTATTTCTAAGGCTGTTTGAAGCTTTGATTCTTCTGCTGAACAGAATGGAAGGTAGTGGATTCTCCTGGAAGTGTGTACATGGCAGCTCTAATGAGTGGAAAAAGTATTGGCTTTGGAGTCAGAAGACCTGTGTTTACTTCCTAGCTCTGCTATTTTCTAGTTGTCAGACTCTAGACAAGTAACATATTATCTCTGAGCATAAATTTCTTCATCGGTTCAAATGGGACAATATCTACATCACAGGGTTCTCATAAGTTAATAAAGGTGCAGTACTTATTTTAGGGACCAATCCTTAGGCTTTACAAACACTAAATGAATTGGTTTTCTCACACAGGTCTTGTGATTTTGCTGGTGAGAGACCACTAGCCATCTTCTGTCTTCATTTGGAGGTGGGGGAGGAGGGCACTGCGGTGATCGTGTGGTAAAATCCACTTTAATTCTAGCTGTGAGAAAAAGAGCAGGGAAAATGTGGTAAACAATTGCTTCTAAAAAGCTCGGACTAAAAGCGCTTGATGGATTTGTGCTGGTTTCCCGGTAGACTCATCTCTGTACTGCCCGCATAGCACAATTAATAGTTACTACTCAAGAAAGAACAAATAAAAAAAGAGAGAGAGCAGGCATAAAAACATGCTTTCATCTTCCTGAAGACAGTCCCCTTTGTCAGGTCCGTGGAGCCATACCTGTGAATCATCCTGGGAAGGCACAGTGTGGGTGACTAGAAGGAAGATCTTGTGGTTCATTTCTTACCCACTTCCTGGGCTGGCAAATGTCTAAGCTCATCTTTCTTACCTGCTGATGCCTTGTCAATATCCACTGCCGTTCACCATGCATCTTCACAAACGAGGGCCCCTTTCTCACATCCTTACTCCAAACACATCAATGTATAGAGAGCCTGTTACTCTCCGGGCAGAAAAAGGTATAAAGCAAAGCAGAATCAAGTTTGAGAGGGTAAGCCTGGGGCCATGGAAAAGCACATGGAGTAGGTATATAGAAATGTGAGTGTGAGCACAGAAACACTCAAGCCATGTTTGTTTTGTGAGGGTATGAAATGAGTCACAGCCTTGCTGTAGACAGGCCAGCTGACCTTGGTTGCTTCACTCCTACGCTTCTAGATAGAGTCCATGGATCAAGCTTTGCGACTTGCAGTCTTAAAGCTTAGTCAGATTAGAAGAGAACCCTGACTTTGAGGATGAATGCCCTACATGGGCATCTAATTCTCCTATAGATTTAACTTCGCAGGCAGGATTGAGGTGAAAGTCATGGATTATAGGGTCCGTTCCCGTGTTTGAGTCCAGCCGAAGCAGGAGTGATTCTGGGCGAGCTACATGCTGAGTTTCAGTTTCATCTCCTGTGAAACAGGGATAGGACTGTGTCAGTACTGGTGGTAGCACATGGAGTAAGGTGCCTGGCAAAGAATAAGCTCTCAATAAATGACTGGTATTGTGTTTGCTATTGTTATTATGTCACCACAATCATTTTCCTTGATGCTGCCCTATAGGGATAGACTGTGGCTACAGGAAACATTAGTTCTGAAAGGGCTTTGTACTAGAAAGATGGAAACTATCTACTGAGTGAACAAAGTCATTAAAGAAAGCTTGGAATCACTTCTGCCATCTTCCTTTATATTTGCGCTCATGGATCGTTCGGCCTCAAGTTTTGGATATTATCTTTTTTTGCTACATCTCTGGGATATTTTCCCTTTTCTCTGTTCTACCTATTATTGTCCTAAGACACGTTCTCATTGCCTCCTACCTGACTGGTGTTCCTGCCTCCAGACTCTCCTAGAGCCCTGGTTCTCAAACTGCGGTTCCCCGAGCAACAGCATTACCGTCAAGCCTCGTAGCTTGCTAGACAGGCAGCATCTCAAGCACCTTCCAGACCTGCTGAACCCTGGGGCACATTCCCTACCGGGCTGCATGGCCTACATCCAATGCCACTTGCTACCACCTACCCCCTTTGCTCTGCTTGGCCAGTGTGTTTTTGTTCTGCCTCTGGAATATTTCCTGGTTTTGATTGTTCTCACTACCTCTTTTGTAAGAGGTGGTTAAGCAGGTGAGCGTGCGCTGTGGAAAAGCACTGGGATAGAGTAGTGACCCAGTCGAAGTCACCATTCATAACCTTGACTATGGCAGTAGAGTCTGAAACGGTCTCGATACTTTTATGACTTCCCCTTATGACCTTTCTGCATACTTGCTGAGTGCTTACTATACACCAGGCACTACTTATAGTATACTCTAATGGATTAGGTAATTGGATTATCTCATTCTCTTGAAGTATTATTTATTGATACCTTTATCTTCCTCTTGTTTTAGGATGTCAGCTATCTAAAGGTGGGGACCTTGTCTGTTGGCACTGTATCCGCAGCCTGTGGAAGATTGCCTTACATAGGAGAGGCACTTGGGAAATGGTTATTTAGGGAATGAATGGGTCCCAGAAGATTGTCATTTGGAAACAAATCCACATGCAAGGAAAGAAGAGTCTCTTTCCTCCCTATTCCAGATATGTTCCAGGAGAAATTAACCTTAAGTTAGTCTTTATCTTTAGTCTAAGAGGTGGAGCAGGCGTTGGAATCTGATTTAGGATTTGCTCTAGTGGCCTTGGGTACAGATGCAGGTCCTGAAAATCTGGGAGAGAGGTTCTTGGGTGGCACCTTAATGAGAACAAGTCTTTCTAAAGCCTTAAGTTTGGCGAATGGCCTGGTAGGAAATACAGGGCCTTCCGAGATTTATGTTCTTTGTGCGCACGTTGTCGACGTGTGTATGTGAACCTTTGATTATTATGGACTCAGCCGGCAGTAACCATGGTGAGTAGACCTATCACACAGCATTTTTCTGAGTCAGTTTAAAGTGCTGACAATTAAATATACCGTACTCTTTTAAGCGATCCATCAGTCTCCCTTGTTGTCATGGTGACTGGAGTATATTTAGAAATGTGACAAGTACACTGAGTTCAATTGCACTTTTGCCAAAACATAGTTTTGCAGCTAAAATTGAATTTCCTGATTGAAGATCCAAGTGCTGTTAAGGGGGCATGATCGTTTCTATACATTATTCTGGAAGCATAACTTACATCATTCTATTAAATCAGCAGTTGAAGTCTTTTCAGGCTAGTAAGATATTGACACTAGAAGTGGTTATACTTAGAGTTAATGAAATAAAGTGAAATAAAGACATCTTTTTTTTTCCCTTTAAAAGTGAAATTTGGGCCTCATCAATATAACTAGTTTGATGATTGGTACCTTTAAATATTTAAAAAAATTTGGAGGTAAGTGTGCATTTGTCTGTTCCTCCAGATTATATTTTTTATTTCAAGAAACTTATCAAGACTTCCCTGGTAGTCCAGTGGTTAAGACTCCATGCGCTTCCACTGCAGGGGGCATGGGTTCCATCCCTGGTCCGGGAACTAAGATCCTGCATGCCGTGCCATGCAGTCAAAAAAAAAAACAAAAAAAAAGAAAAAAAGAAAGAAACTTATCAAGGACCTCCTCTCTCCTACTTATAATCCATTCTTAGCAATATTAGGGCATCTTTTTTCACTTTTGGTCTGACCATGATTGACAAGCATCCTTATTTTTCCCCAACCTCATTCCTTTTGTGTTTCAAATGAAGTGGAGTAAAGAGATAAAATGAACATGACTTTTTGCTCCAACAAAGGAAAAGTCAAAGTTTTGTCTAATCAGGAACTTGGTTTGAATCCTCACTCCCCTCTAGTCCTTTGTCCTGTCACCACAGTGCTGAGAATGATGCTGAGTAGGAACTGCTTGCTCGTTTGACCACAGAAAGTTTAGGCAATTATGCAGTGGCTGGGTCATTATTACAACCCTGATTTCATTCCTGGTCACAGACAGATTCTTGTTCTTTTTTTTTTTTTAAAAACATAATGACATTTATTTATTTTCTTATTTACTTATTTATATCTATCTATCTATTTATTTACTGGCCTTGTTGCGGCTTTCAGGATAGCAGCTCCCCGACCAAGGATTGAATCCGGGCCATGGCAGTGAAAGCCTGGAATCCTAACCACTAGGCCACCAGGGAACTCCCCAGATTCTTGTTCTTGAAGTGAGAAACAAGTGCTCCTGGATAATTTTGCTTCTATGTTTCCATGGAGCTGAATGCTTTGGTAACTGGGGTTGAGTTTTAAGCCCCTGATAATATATATGTTAAACTGTTTTTATTTCTTTCATGTTCATGGCAAACAGTCTGTTTTGGTAAGGGACATCCTAGTTATAATAACAGTTGGTACGATTTACTGAGTCTTTACTATAGGCCAGGCGCTGTGTATACTAAGCTTTTCAGTGGATCATTTCACTGGAGCGACACAGTAATCTTGAGTGGGTCCTAATGTCATGCTCATTTTTACATTAAAGAAACAAGTTTAGAGAGGTTTTGTATCTTGACCAAGAGCATCCCTTAAGTAGTAATGGAGTCTGGATTCTGGTCCGCGTGCCGTGTTACCCAGTGGCTGCCCCGCGGAAGGCACCCAGTGAATGTCTGTTGACTAACCAAAGGACTACTGCATGGTGAAGCCATCCAGATGTTTCAGTGTCCTAAATGCTCGCTAACATTGCAGCTGCGTTAAGGTAAACAGGTAGCAGGATCTGAACGCAGGACTGAGGCCACTCTGTATCTTCCCTAAAGGTTTAGAACCAAAGAAGATTAGTACGAGGTGGGAAGGGAGCAGACATAAATCCCATGAAGTTTGGTCTCAGGACCTATTTACACTCTTAAAAATGAGTTTTTGTTTATGTGAGTGATAGCTAATGCTATTCATTATCTTAGAAATTAAACAAAAATAAAACCAATATTTTAATAAAAATATTTGTATGAGAATAAGTACATTTTCCAAAATAAAGAAATCAGTGAAAAAAGTGGCAACTGGATTCTTACCTCGGCGTTGTATTTTTTTGCAACATGTATTTTGATTAAAATTTATGAAGAAAATCCAGAAAGGATTGGAAAAGGAAGTAAAAAAGAGGTAATTGTGGATTTTCTTCTTTGATAATACACCAAAATTTGACAAGTGGTAGTTTCTTAAAGTTTAGTTGCAATGTGAAGTCTGAACTCATATCAATAAACCTTTTTCTTTTTATAGTCCATTATATTAAAATCCACTGGTCTAATTTTTACTTTGAATTGATTTTCACCTTTGATTGTGTAACATCATTCACTGGTTATTTGGTTCACGGAGTTATGCATATCTTCCAAATGTTGACATGTTTTATTCTTTAGCATTTAAAAAAACAATTACATTCATTAATATCACCACTGATTTCATCAAAAAAGTATTTTAAGTATTAGGAAGATGTCAAGTGCATAATAGTAGATGCAAGGTTTTAAAAATTCTAATTTTCACTTTAACATTTGAGTTTTATCAACGACAATAAATCCTGTTAGTTGTTTTTCTTGAAATGATAGGTTCTTTTGGTTTATTTTTGAGAAAATGTATGATATGACCAAGTCAGAATGACCACAGTTTGTCCGTCATTTTTTCAAATAAAAACGGTGTTTCATTCAAAGGGCTGTTAGTTCATCTCTCAATGTAAACAATCACACGTGTGTTTCTTGGAGGCAACCATTATAGTTTAGGATTCAGCAGAAGTGCTTTGTGAATACTTCCTACTATCTCACACAGAATATTAAAAAGATGTATCAGTCTTACGAAGAAGATGTGAAAACCTCAGGACCGAGATTTAATAAAATTAAGGATTTTTAATGCATTAAGGACAGTCTTAAGTGAAACAATCCCCCTGAACCTCCCCTTTACTGTGGGTGCTTGGTGGTGAAAAGTACAATGACTATCAGTACATTTGGTGCCACTTCCTTAATTCATGTTAAAACTCCAGCCATTTTTACCCACTTATTGCTTTTGCACCATTGCTGTAAATGTCCACGCAGTGAAAAAGATTCATAACGTCTTAGTATTATGAACTTACACTTTTCTGAAAAGGCCTAGAGGACCTACGAGTTTATGGATCACACACTGAGAGTCACTGATCTAATCCAGTCTTTGCATTTTATGACAGAGGGGATCTGGAAAAGACCAACCCAAGACAGCCCCACCAGTTAGTGGTAGAACAGGGACAAGAACTCAGTTGTTAGTGCATTCCTCTTTCTTTTTTTCTTTTGTTTTCCTGTTTCAGTTTCAGAAATTTCAAGGTAGATGTTCGTGACGTTCTTCTGTGAATATGGTGATGCCAAAGTATATAATTATTGAACATATTTAGGAAGATTTCTATATTTTTTGCATATTAAACCCTTTGCATATTTTCCCTACTCTGTACTCACCACTTCACCACTGCTCTCTCTTCTGCTTTTCAATATTTCAGTAGTTACCACTGCTGCCTCTTTAAACAGCATGCTTTGTCTTTGCTGAGTGGAGAGAAGGTGAGGGAGCAGTTGACTGCTTATTCATTTTCTGGTTTAGAATTCCAGCTTTGTCGGGAGAAAAGAATCAGTGAGTTTGGGCTGAAGCAACGACTTCCTTCTTCACCTAGATTAGTTAAAAGTCACAGGAAAGGAAATTGTACACACAACCATTATCTTTCATATCACGACAAGTCATCTCACCGGCCAGCCACCCTCAACCTTCAATTCTCTATTAAAGCTTGTCTCTCTCTCTCCCCCTCTCCCCCTCTCTCCCTCTCTCCCTCTCTCCCTCTCTCCCTCTCTCCCTCTCTCCCTCTCCCCCCCTCCCCCTCTTTCCCTCTCTCTCTCTTTCCTTCTCCGCTTCCCTGAAGGAGGGAGGTTGTCCAATAAAAATTACTCTTAGTTTTGCTTTTGCTTATGTTAATGTTTTATGTGATGTCTTCTTCAATAAAAATTGGTCAGATTTTGAAATTGTAATAAAGGATGCTGAGAGAGGCAGTAGAACCAGACCTAGGCATTGCATTTTCTCTTTAATACCTTCCTCCTGTTTTAGAGAAGTTTTGAGGGAGGTTGGGGGTTGAAAGCAGTTGCAGTGTATGAAAATGAGTATGCCTGGCAAGCCATAAAAGTAGGTTTGCAGACCCTCAAATGTATTGTTCTCTCATTTTCAAATAAGTTGGATGTTCTTTTGCAAGATGTCATTTTTTCCTATTTCTCATCCAACAATGATTGCTTTCCCTTACTTGTGAACTTTGTGAGCTAAACTTAGTTTTCTAACTTTCTGATTCTTCCCCCATGTCTGTTTTCATTACCCCAAAATGTGATCAGATTTGGCCTTTGGTCACCCCTGTGAATGAACTCTTCCCTAAACCTAGGCCTTTGGTAACTTCCTTTTCTTTCCACAAAACTGATGTTTCCGGTCCTTAGTTACCTGCAAACCATTAAGTCTTTTTTCTTTCTTTTTTAGACTTCTAGTTATGGTTTTTCCCAGCCATTTATTAGGCTCAAAAATTGCCTAGCAATAGTTCTAACTCTTCACAATGTTTTCCGCTGTCTTGTCAGAACTTCTGGAACTTGGGTCTGTCCTATGCTTGGTGCATCATAGGAGCTCCATGGATGTGTTGAGTGGATGTTATTTTTATCTCTTCTTCAAAGGACATTCTTCAGATTTATTTATTTATTTATTTTTTTCCCCCGTACGTGGGCCTCTCACTGTTGTGGCCTCTCCCGTTGCGGAGCACAGGCTCCGGACGTGCAGGCTTAGTGGCCATGGCTCACGGGCCTAGCCACTCCGCGGCATGTGGGAACTTCCCGGACCGGGACACGAACCCGTGTCCCCTGCATCGGCAGGTGGACTCTCAACCACTGCACCATCAGGGAAGCCCTGAGCTGTTATGTCTCAATATTGGCCAGCTAAATCTCTGAAACACAGAGCTGCACTGGCCCCCCTTCTCATGTCGAGTCCCTCCCACCAAATGTCATGCATTCCTTTCCTGGCAGATGGCCACTTAGCCTCTACTTGAACACTTGTAATTCTTTGGGGGCAATTGGTTCTGCTGCTGGACAGTTTCATGTTTCATGTTCTCCTTTGCATTGCTCTGAAACTGGATTTTCTATCATTTCAACCCTAATAGTTCCAGCATTGTAGATTATTCAAGAGTATAATATGACTTATACAGGACACATCCTCAGATACCTCAAGATAGCTTTGATTCCCCAACCATCTTCATTCCTCCTTCAGTCTCTTTCTTGCTACTTATGTCCCAGGATGCTCATATTCTTTATGCCTTCCCTATTTCATACCACTTTCTAGAGTTCCATCTTGCCATCCAACTCTAAATGCCCCTTTCAAACTGACTTCTTTTCTTTGTTATTATACTGAGAACAGTATGAGTTTGGGGGCCTAAAAGCTGGGATATGAATTCTAGTACCATAACTTACTAGGTGTGTGAACTTGATCAGACGACTTACTCTTTCTAAGCATTCCTTTACTCGGATGCAAGAGGGAAATATAATGACTTATAAGCATATTTTTAAGGATGAAAATATGTGAAGGGCTTAGCTCAGTTATAGAAACATAGCATGTAATAGATATTACTTTTGACTTGATCAATTTTTTAAAAAATCTTTAATTTTTTTATTGAAGTAGAGTTGATTGACAATATCATATTAGTTTCAGGTGTATAGCACAGTGATTCAGTTTTATATATAGTTTTATATATTTATATATATGTGTGTGTGTACACACACACACACACACACACACACACACACACACACACCGTTCTGTCTTTGATTTTTTTTTCCCCCACATATGACCTGGTTTTTAGTATTCATTATTTCAAGAATCTCTCCTTCCTCTTTCCATTGTTCCTTGTTTGGATTTTATTTATACCTATAATTTTAAAAGAAATTTCCATTATCTCTAGATTATTTTCCCTCTCTATTTTTAAATTTTATATCATTTGACATGGTTTTCTTGACAAGTATTGTTTTCCTCTACATGAATTTTCTCAACTCCTGCCTACATTTCTGTTCATATGTTCAGCCTTTATTATTCTTCCTGTGAAGAACATTTCTTCACCCCTCTACTGGGTTAATGATGGCTGGGCCACTGCAGGTTACTTAACTTTTCACTGAACCACTTACTTAGTAGCTTTTAGAATCATTTAGTTGAACAATATGCTTTTTAAATTAACTGTTCAGTTAATTTCAATTCAACCGACATTTACTAAGCACTTGTTATATGATATGTATTGATCTAAATGCTATAGGAATTACATAGAACACTTTTATCATTTGTTCATGCAGTCATTCAGTAAACATTTTCTTGAGTACCTGCTAAGGACCAGATTCTGGATTTGGGGTTTGGTTTCAAGAAATTGAATTGGACAAGGTTTCTCCTTCAAGACATAGAATCAAGGAAAAGTTATAAAACAGTGTGGTAATTTTAGTGATCTAGATATGAAAGTAGGCATTATGGTCGTCTTTGGAGAGACTGCTTCACCAAACCCCTTTGGGTCAGAAAAAGCTTCATAGCAGGAGATACGCTTAAAGGCTGAGTAGGGGCTTAGAGTCCACTGGAAAAGTAAGACCCATATACTAGGGGTTAGTTATGTTTGGTTATAAAGCCAACTTCTAAGTTCTATGTGTTATCATTGACTTCCCCACCCCTGCTGCCCAGAATTGCATACATGCAACATTTGCCTTTTTTCTGGTTACTTTAGGGGCCTTAGAACCAGTGTTTGGGACCTAATTACTGCATGAATGCGTATTTCTGTATTCCAAAGTAGGAATAATAACATAAATACATAAAAATAATCTCATGATGGTAGGACACATTACAAAGTCTTTCCCCATCCATCATCTCATCTCACCTGTTCTTATAGAACAGGTTAGTGCCTGTGGGTTTCCTTAGTGAGTATCTTAAGCATTGTTACAGATAGATAACAGCACAAGAATTAGCACTGAATAATTATGTATGGAGGATTTACAAATAATTTTTTCTCTCTTTACTTCAAAGTGATCATACTGTATTGTCTGATTTTATTTAGATCACAGACCAGCTCTGCCCATAACCAGGTATCTAAGAAAGAGTCCCTTCTCTACTCTGTGCCTCACATTTGTCACTTGTCAAATAGGAATATTGCTACTATTGTAGCAATATTGTAATATTACAATATTGTAATACTGACAATAATACCAATTTCACCTCATTGGCTTGAGGTGAAGAATAAAATCATTAATCCATGTGAAAACACAATATATATAACTGATCACAGTTGAAAATACAAAATGTATCTTTTGAGTGACCAGATTGTTGGCTACTTTGTCAAGGTCAATTCAGCTTAATTAAATAATTTTCACTTGTTTCTTAAACTTTCTGAGGTAGCTTTGTCTTACTTTCTTCTGTTTACCCAATAGTGACTGCTGGCAAGTGCTGTATGTTCAGTAAACACTTGTTGATTGCATTTTTTAAAGTACCGATCTTCTGAAGTCCAGTGCTGGAAATTTGTGAGCTACTTATATTTCTGCTTAGCATTCCTCAAGCCTCTGATTTAATTTCTAGATTATAAGTTCCATTGATAGAACCCTTATAAATATCACATGAAGAAGATGAGCATTACCTTTAGGCCATGCAATTTACTTTTTAAAAATCTGATTAATTTCAACACAATCAGCCAGGATGTCAGAAGATCTCAGT
This sequence comes from Monodon monoceros, assembly GCF_005190385.1. Lineage (NCBI taxonomy): Eukaryota > Metazoa > Chordata > Mammalia > Artiodactyla > Monodontidae > Monodon > Monodon monoceros. The sequence goes on along the minus strand of NW_021703767.1, from coordinate 79,157,282 downwards.
GCCTTTGATAGATGCTGACAGGTGAGGAAATTAAAATCAGGGAGGGAAGCAATTAAATACTGGCAAACATTACTTTAATGAGACAACCAAATTGTTCATAAGCCATGGAGTACGTTGTATTCTTGATAAATGTCTTAGGGTATCAGGTGAGCGTGCATTTAAAAATGTTCTTCATATGGGATTTGATGATGGCAATGAAGGACATTCCATGTCTGTCATGTAAAGCCTTTGGCCTAATCTCACATTTCAATTGCTTTTGGGGTCAGACTTCCTAATAATCATGTTTAAGATTATGACATTGTTTAAGTTATAAGTAATCCTCTCACCACCACCTTTACCAATCCATAAAACTTACCAAAATGCACAAAGTCTAGACAAAATAATTCTTGGCCTTTTCACAGTGGCTTAGGGACAACCATGGTCAAGACCCATGGAAAGAGAGGTAGAAAAATGTATATTTAATACAACTTCTGATGTAAAAGACTTGGGAATTGTAGTGCTAAAACCAGAGCCCAGGTCCTCAATCCCCATTCCAGTGTTCTTTTTAAGATAACCCCCCCTTGTTCAGAAAGAAAATCTGGGACCACAGGACTGAAGACTTACTTGTTTATTGGCTTAGAGGAAGTTTTTACAAAGCTCTGTCAACTGCTCATTTGTACTATAGCACTTGTAAAGTATCAAGTATTAAGGGGCATCTATACATTGACCTTAGTGATTCTCATGCCATTTGGTTGGAATTTTTGTTCATAATGTCAGGATCATCATCTAGAGTTACGTTGCCTAAAAAGTGTTCTGGGGTGCAGTGGTCAATCCAGAGGTTACCATGGTTTGTGAAAAACCTGTCGAAACAGGTCTCTCTGCTCTCTTCATTTCTCATGTCCTCCCATTCCTCTCTTCTTTTTTCCTTATTCCCCATCATTTTTCTTTCCTCCCTCCCTCCCTCCCCCCCCCCCTCCCCCCCTCCCTTCCTCTCTCTCTCTCTCTCTCTCTCTCTCTCTCTCTCTTTTCCTTTGCCTCCATTGTTCTCTCCTATTTTCCCCCAAATACAGTAGAAATGATGAATTATTTTATACTAGTCCCAGCTAGGTTTGGTGAGTCTTGCTTTTGCACTGATTCTAATTAATAAGTTGAAATTTTGTAAGTTAGAGGTTGATCTCCTGATTTCTTTATTTTTGGTTGAAATTGCTTCTGGAGATGAGAACAGTTTTCTTGGGAGAGGATGGGTGATTTGATAGAGGATGCAGACCTGCCAGGTTCTGGGCCAGCAGTCATAAAGTCTACAGAGGCAGCCAAAGATAACTGACTTTATTACCAAGACGCTAGAGTGGGATTTGTCGTTTGTCCCAGATGTCTTTATGGGTCTAGTGGAGAACTCCACTGCATTGGGAAATACTCGAGTTACTGAGGACACGTGCCACTCAAACCGTGTGAGAAGAGGACGGTGAACTTCTTAGATAGAAGGTTTCAGCTTTTCTGCGGTGTGAGATGAAACTTAGTGATGGAGACCCCTTTACGAAAATTCAGTGGTACAGCCTTCTGTTGTTTCTGTGGCTTGTGTTTCAATAGCTTGCTCAAGGATGTCGCATCTCTGAAACTTCACTGGGGAGAGCTGAGAAAGTGTTCATGGTAACCCTGCATCGAACAGTCTTTTGCCTCAGCTTAGTAATGTGTCACCTTCTGGTTAGACCACAGATGTGAAGTCTCTCTCCTTTCACTTGCCAGTGAAGCAGGACTCAATACTAAATGTGCTTTGGTGCCTTGACAATGGACTTTTATTGGGTATATACTCATTTTACCTTTCCCTCCAAATAGAGCGCCCCCAAATGGAAGCCTGCATCGTGTAGTAGAAGAGTCCTTACTTGTTTGGGGATCAAGATACAAGGTTAAACTTTTATCTGTTCCATGTTAACCACGTGATTTTTGAAGTTTGGTTTCCTGATTGGTGGAATTGGGGTAGTAAGGTTTCATTGGGGTTATGTCGAGGATGATTTGAGAAAACATGGTCATGAAATATTTTTCAAACTATAAAGCATAATGTTAAAGATGATCAATGTTTTGATATTGGTGGCACATAAGAGTTTCTTGCAGAGTATCCTGTCAACCATGCTCTATTCATGTCATCTGATTTGAGCCCTGTATGAAAATGGGATATATTCATAAAACTTCTCAGAGGTCTTTACTTCTCAGTAAATCTATCCGTATGTTAAAACAAATCCCCTTGTTCTTGCACTCCTGTTGGAAGCTCCATCTCTCTGAACCTAAAGCATGATACAGGCACAAACTTTAGAATGATCTGTGATAAACCTTCAGGCCATTCACCTAAAGCAGTTTTTTTTTGCTTTTTGGGGTTGAGGGGACACATGATTCTTAACTTTTGAGGTTTTGTCATTTGGAACAAAAGCTCTTTGTGCTGCTGTTAGGTGAGGCCATGTTAAGATCGATATAGATAAATATTGTGGTATTTTAAAACTAGGGTCACAAATCAAGGAAATACCCAACCCAGAGGTATCCTCTAGCCTTGTGTGCTTAGAGCATCATTCTTTGATCATATAAGTGTGGGCTCATAGGAAGAAATGTTACCATTTTTTATACCACCGCTGTCCGTGCCTATAAATATGAAATAATGTAGGAGAATCTTCCACAAAAAGTTTAACTCATCTTTGGCTATGAAGTAGGTATTATATGCCACATTTACGTGTAAGGAAATTGACATTTGGGGCTTAAGTAACTTGCCTAAGACCATTGGTAAGAGGAAGACAGGTCTGACTGGCTCTAAATCCCATGTGTTTTTGCTACTTCTTCACGTCAATCAAATAGCTGGTTTTATTTCGTTATTCCCTCTCCCACTAAGTCTAGTGGATCTACTCAGTGAGTTGTCTGTCCTTGTGTTTTCCCACCTAATATCCTAGGTATAAAGGAAAGACCACTGGACGAACAGGCAGAGCTCAGAGGGTTCAAACTCTCACTCTGCCATGTACTGTACTATGTAGTCTTGGACAATTTACCTACTTTTTCTGAACTTCAGTTTTCACATCTGTAAAATCAAGACAATAATACCCATTTCCCATGACATTTGTGAAGTTAATCGAGAGATGTTAGTTCCCTTTTCATCCTCCTTTTCACTCTTTGAGCTTCTGTTTCCTCACCTAAGAAGTGGGTAGAATAATCTCTTCCTGCTTCTTCACCAGGTTGTCACGGGGTGAAATGAGATAATGAATGTGAAAGTGTTTTGCAAACAAGAAACTGTGGTATAGATAGAAGAGTTTATGATTGTTAATGAATAAATAGAGCTTGGAACCTAAGAGTAACCTTTACCTGTTTCATTTACAGACACTAGCATTGCAGTTTGCTGAACCTTGTGTCCACTGATCATTCCAAGAGGTAAGAGAGGCTTGGCATCATCATGTTTATGAAATGCTGATAGGCATCTTAGCCAGTAAAGTTTAAGGTAGATTTCACTCCCAACAGAAGAAATAGTAAGGTATTTCATGAGTATCAAAACCTGAAAAATGGCCAAGACAGTGAACTTTGCCCGTTTTATGTCTTCTTGATTTGATTTCTCTTTCAATTCCTAGCTTTTTAAGGTTCAAATCAAAAGCACAAAAGTCTGGGCACCTTGGAAGTATTTAAGTGTCCACAGTATGCCATGTCCTAGGATGGCCTTTTTTTAAAAAAAAAATTAATTATTGGAGTATAGTTGCTTTACAATGTTGTGTTAGTTTCAGCTGTGCAGCAAGGTGAATCAGCTATATGTATACATATATCCTCTCTTTTTTGGATTTCCTTCCCATTTATGTCACCGCAGAGCATTGGGTAGAGTTCCCTGTGCTATACAGTAGGTTCTCATTAGTTATCTATTTTATACATAGTGTCAATAGTGTATATATGTCAATCCCAATCTTCCAATTGGGATTGGGATTGACATATGTACACTATTGATACTATGTATAATAGTATCATAGTCTTCCCTCCCCCCCCGCTCCCCCTTGGTATCCATATGTTTGTTCTCTACCTAGGATGTTCTTATCTAGTGCCTTCTTGTATCCCCAGTGAGTATATAGCAGGAGGGCTTTCTCTCCAGCTTCCTGGCTGTCAGTTGAGTGCATTTTTCACTACACTATGCTACCAGTGTTACCTGGCTCTGAAGGGGCCAAACTTTACTCGTTGGGTCTGTCACTGCCTCTTAACTGCCCAAAACACATCTCAAAAGGACATAATCTAAGGCTACAACCAAAAAAATCTTAAGAATACAGGACATGAGTTAGAGTCTTTCGAAACCCAGGGCCTATAGTGTCTTCATTCCACTCTCCTGGGGAACCAGTGTGAAGGAGTTGGGACTTTGGCAGAAGAATTCATTCTTCTTGAGTTTGTCAAGAAAACAGTGACCAGTCTAACAAAGACCTGGAATAGCCAAGGCAATCTTGAGAAAGAAAAACGGATCTGGAGGAATCAGGCTCCCTGACTTCCGACTATACTACAAAGGTACAGTAATCAAGACAGTATGGTACTGGCACAAAAACAAATATAGATCAATGGAACAGGGTAGAAAGCCCAAATATAAACCCATGCACATATGGTCACCTTATTTTTGATAAAAGAGACAAGAACATACAATGGAGAAAAGACAGCCTCTTCAGTAAGTGGTGCTGGGAAAACTGGACAGGTACATGTAAAAGAATGAAATTAGAACACTCCCTAACACCATACACAAAAATAAACTCCAAATGGATTAAAGATCTAAATGTAAGGCCAGACACTATAAAACTCTTAGAGGAAAACATAGGCAGAACACTCTATTACATACATCACAGCAAGATCCTTTTTGACCCACCTCCTAGAGAAATGGAAATAAAAACAAAAATAAACAAATGGGACCTGATGAAACTTAAAAGCTTTTGCACAGCAAAGGAAACCATAAACAAGCAAAAAGACAACTCTCAGAATGGGAGAAAATATTTGCAAATGAAACAACTGACAAAAGATTAATCTCCAAAATTTAAGCAGCTCATGCAGCTCAATATTAGAAAAACAAACAACCCAATCCAAAAATAGGCAGAAGACCTAAAAAGGCATTTCTCCACAGAAGATATACAGATTGCCAACAAACACATGAAAGGATGCTCAAAATCACTAATTATTAGAGAAATCAAAACTACAATGCGGTATCACTTCACACCAGTCAGAAAGGCCATCATCAAAAAATCTACAAACAATAAATGCTGGAGAGGGTGTGAAGAAAAGGGAACCCTCTTGCACTGTTGGTGGGAATGTAGATTGATACAGCCACTATGGAGAACAGTATGGAGGTTCCTCAAAAAACTAAAAATAGAACTACCGTACAACCCAGCAATCCCACCACTGGGCAGGTACCCTGAGAAAACCATAATTCAAAAAGAGTCATGCACCACATTGTTCATTGCAGCTCTGTTTACAATAGCCAGGACATGGAAGCAACCTAAGTGTCCATCGACAGATGAATGGATAAAGAAGATGTGGCACATATATACAATGGAATATTACTCAGCCATAAAAAGAAACGAAATTGAGTTCTTTGTAGTGAGGTGGATGGACCTAGAGTCTGTCATACAGAGTGAAGTAAGTCAGAAAGAGAAAAACAAATACTGTATGCTAACACATACATATGGAATCAAAAAAGAAAAAGGTTCTGAAAAACCTAAGTGCAGGATGGGAATAAAGATGCAGATGTAGAGAATGGACTTAAGGACACGGGGATGGGGAAGGGTAAGCTGGGACAAAGTGAGAGAGTGGCATGGACACATATACACTACCAAAGGTAAAATAGATAGCTAGTGGGAAGCAGCCGCATAGCACAGGGAGATCATCTCGGTGCTTTGTGACACCTAGAGGGGTGGGATAGGGAGGGTGGGAG
>NW_021703767.1:79100142-79151292 GCF_005190385.1 Monodon monoceros | reverse complement strand
ACTACCAAAGGTAAAATAGATAGCTAGTGGGAAGCAGCCGCATAGCACAGGGAGATCATCTCGGTGCTTTGTGACCACCTAGAGGGGTGGGATAGGGTGGGTGGGAGGGAGATGCAAGAGGGAGGAGATATGGGGATATATGTATATGTATAGCTGATTCACTTTGTTATAAAGCAGAAACTAACACACCATTGTAAAGCAATTATACTCCAATAAATATGTTAGAAAAAAAAAGAAAACGGAGACAAGTTTAAAAAAACAAATAAGGAAGCATAAAATTTATTTTATGTGTTTAAGGAAGCATAAAAAGTTTTAAAATTTGGAAAATGTGAGTTTTCCTCTGCAGATAACCATCTGATATCTGTACTTCCCAGCTAGCTCCTTTATGCTCTCTATAATCTTCTAGAAGTCTTAGCCTAAAAGAGGTGAAGTAGTCACTATGGTGATCCTAACTGCAGGCCCTATAGAATAGCAACTTTGTGGAAGATTTGATATCAGCATTTCAAGTACTGTAAACATTTTTCTGATGAATATTTTGATTATCCCTTAGGTATGTTCTTTCCATGATCTTTTTTTTTTTTAATATTTATTTATTATTTAGGCTGTGCCAGGTCTTAGTTGCGGTACGTGGGATCTCTTAGTTGCCACATGCATGTGGGATCTAGTTCCCTGACCAGGGCTCGAACCTAGGCCCCCTGCGTTGGGAGTTTGGAGTCGTAGCCACTGGACCACCAGGGAAGTCCCTCTTTCCATGATCTTAAACATAATTTTTTTTTTTTTTTTTTTTTTTTCGGTACGCGGGCATCTCACTGTGTGGCCTCTCCCGCTGCGGAGCACAGGCTCTGGACGTGCAGGCTCAGCGGCCATGGCTCACGGGCCCAGCTGCCCCGCGGCACGTGGGATCCTCCCGGACCGGGGCACGAACCCGCGTCCCCTGCATCGGCAGGCAGACTCTCAACCACTGTGCCACCAGGGAAGCCCAAACATAATTTGAAAAAAAAATTTTATTGGAGTACAGTTGATTTACAATGTTGTGTTAGTTTCAGGTGTACAGCAAAGTGAATTAGTTATATATATACATACATCCACTCTTTTTTAGATTCTTTTACCATATAGGCCATTACAGAGTACTGAGTAGAGTTCCCTGCAGTAGGGAATTCCTATGCAGTAGGTCCTTATTAATTATCAATTTTATATATAGTAGTTTAAACATAATTTTAATTACACAGACCTTTGAAAGAATTGAGGTTTGTTGGCACTGACCCATATTTGCAGGAGTTAGCAATTTAGAAATGAGTGGAAATTTTGGTGTTACATTAATATGGTTTTCAAAGCTGATATTCATCATACACATGGAATAAGAAGAGGTCATGTGCAAAGAAGGCTGGTGAGGGGGCACATATGGACTGTGAAACTCTTCTATGAGCAGATCAGACCTAGAAGCCACTTGTGTTGTTTAGGCTTTATGCTCGTTTCTACAAAAGAGAGGTTTACTAAAAAAAAAGATGGTAGCCAAAAATACAGGAGTGACTCCTGCCCATCTTTTTGTCCCTCTCTAGTCCATAAAACACCTCTGCAAAAAAATCCTTTCCTGTGTACTTCATGTATTTTCAGGGATAAACACATCAGAGAAGAATGTACTGTAGACATGTGATACCATAACTTCTGGTGGCTCTGTTAGGCAGAGATCTATTTGTTCACTTAGAAACTGCAGTTATTATATTAACTTTCCTCCAAATGCCAGTTGTTAAATATTAATAAAGTAAATTTTGAAAAGTGGTTAACTCTGCCCCCACTTCCTCACTGAAACCCATCTTGAAGCTACAAAGAAGAGTTTAAGCAAGGCTGGAAAGCTTATGAAAAATTGCTCTTGAGAAAGAGGAATTTCATCTATCTCTCTGTCTATCTCTCTATCACTCCATCCATCCATCTATCCATTCATCTATTCATCTATTTTTTTTATTTTGGAAGTAGACTTGGTGGGGAAAAAAGGATAAAATCTTCTCACATAGCCTTTGGAAGGTAGAGAAGTAAATATTATGGGGGCACGCTACAAGAAATTTAAAATAATCTTGTAATAATTGGTGTCAGTGGCAGTAATGAAGAAAGAATAACAGTTTAAATAAATAATTAGACTTGACAGTAGATGTGTCAACAGGTACCCACTTAATTAGTGTAATCATTGTGTTTCTCAGCTTTCAGCATTGATCCACTGACTGTGGTGTGTTCCATGTCCCATTTCCAAACCGAATCTATTTAAAGCTGTACTCCATGGAATCTGAAACTGTATCCCCTGTTTACTATTTAGAGCTGATACCTGATGTTCTTTAACAGGGAAGATCTGTACTTGAGCAAGAACAGCCTTCTGCCTTTGGTAGACTGTTGATATCCTTGTTTTCCACAGGGTGATTCATTAGCAAGGATGAATAATGCACAGTTAATTCTCATGGACTTGTCTATATTGCTACAGTGAATTGTTTATTATAATTTGATAGAAACAGCCCTAGTCTGCCTTAAATCCAATAAATCAGTTATTGTTATTTGAGGTAGAGTTATTGTTATTGAGTTATGAGTTATTGTTATTTCAAAATATTTGAAATTATTTTCTTAGTTACCTGGATAGAATCTCATCGCTTGCAGGAGTGAAGTAATGTGTTATGGGTTATGTTCTACGAACCGGGAGTCATGAGAATCTAATTCTACTCCCAGCTCTGGCTGTGTCACCTTGGACAAGTCATTTTCCCTCTTTGGGGTCCATTTCAGTATCTAACAACAGGTAGAGTTTTACCACGTGCTTATGGCATTATTTCTAGTCAAATGTCCTAATATCTATGATTTCATTTCTTGGTCAATTCTTTCTTCCTCCTGCTGCCACTTTTCCAAAGTCATAGGAGAGTTCAGTGTGTGAAAATAGTGTTCTTTTTAGCTTTTGATTCTTGTACATACCTGAAGGGCAGTTAGTGATTTGAATTATATATACACTGTGATTGGGCATTTATGCATTGCTTGTTCCCTACCCCCAGCAACATTCAGTTTCTGGTTAGAAAGGAAAAAATAAAAATCTATCTTCCTTCATGTTTCTCTGCTTGATAATCTGGGTCTCAGTTTTGAGGCTCTGGTAAACTTCACTAGCAATATAGAGAGGTATCTCTTCTGTTGTTTGACTTTTCCAGGGTTGAGTCAGTGACCTGTAAGGAGAGGTCAGAATGTCAAAGGCAGAGGGAACTTTAAGGACCCATCTAGCCAAATCTCAGAGATGGAGATTTTGGGGTCAGGGAGGGAATATGATTTGTCTAAGCTTTCCGTGGCAGATCCTAGGCTAGAATTCTTTCTTCTGACTCCATAGTTGTACCTCTGTTTTAGGAGAGGAATCTCTGTATGTGAAGTATCCTTTCTCTTCCCACCATTTAAAGGGACATTATCTTTCAGGCAAAACCAATCCTGTTGTTAACGCAGGGATGTGAGATGCCCTTGAAACATAAGTGGATACCAGACTTATTCGTTCATTCCGTGAAGCATGGAATAGAGGACTCTGGCTGGCCTCTGCTCTCTGTGTTTATTAAGAGGCTGTGGATTCCCTTGCAGCTCTTCCTGTAAGAGATTACTTGACCCTGACATCACACTGTTTCCTCTTGCCCTTTTCTGATCCAATGAATGATAGGAAGCTAAGGATGAGTTCCTAGCTGGCTGTGTACTGTGCATAGTTGGGAACATTAATAAAGAGAAGACAGATGCAGGATTAATACGCAGGAGGACAGGTGAGTAATAGCCAACACAGTGAAATCTAGTTCAAGGCCTGCAGTTCCCAGTCTCTGTGCTACACAAGATTAATAGCAGCATCTCTCATTCTTTCAGATTTTCTCTCTGCCTTGTTCTTGTGGGACTGGGCTGGGGCTGAGAAGCAGCTAGAATGATCTTTGCCAAAACCAAACTAATGTTTTCATGAGATTTCCAGGTCCAGAGAAAAGAGTAGTAATTGTCTATCAGTTGGAAGATAACTTAGAGGCCACTGGGTCTAAACACTTACCTTGTACTTCATAATAATGACACACTGAGTGGAAATCATTTTACTGGGTCTGAGGTTCAAATCCTGGCTCTACTTTATTTGCTATGACTTTGGTGAAGGCATTACCTTCCTCTGAACCTTAGATTTTCCATCCATGAGATGCAAGGAGGAGGAGGGTGAAATAGATTGGATGTCAAAGGTTCCCCAAATCCTGGTTTTCCTGAGTCTCTGATTTGCCTAAGGTCCTGTAGCAGGTTTGCAGCCAAGCTGAGTCTTAGATTCAGAGCTCTTTTCTCTGGATTGGAGCGCTTATCATTAAAACTTCCACCGTCTGTACTTTCTAAACCATATGCTTATATCTTTCAGCCTTGTTTTATTAAGTGAAATTTTTCTCTCTCAGTTGGCAGATCCCTTTCTGTCAAGGGACTTGCCTAAGGCAGTAGTTATTAATTCGTCCCTGTGTGTGTGTGTGTGTGTGTGTGTGTGTGTGTGTGTGTGTGTGTGTGTAGTGGTAGGGGAGAGGATTATGGAATATTTGGAAACTCAGATGAATCTATGAACTAGTTAGAAAATGCACATCTGCATAGAACGTTGTCTGCAATTTCAGGTTTGTAAACCTTCTGAAGGCCATACATAGGTTCTAGGTTAAGCGAAATACTTTTTTCAGTGTGCGAAGTTTGAGATGACATTTGGGTAACACATTTCCTTTGCTGTTGGATTTCTCCCACAATTCACCTATTGTTTTGCTCTGAGTGTCAGACTCATTTATGAGTGTGACTCTGGACATTTATGTTTCAAACTGTTGAGCAATGTTTTAATATTGAAACTCTTATTCTGCTTGCTCTATTCATTTATTCACTCACTCACTCACTCAAAGGTACTTTTAACCCAGAATCTGTTAAGTGCTATCCATTTTAATACATCATTTCGTTTAATCTCATAAAATAGAAAATTATTTTTTCCCACTTTTCATATGTGGAAACTGAGCTCAGAGAGGTTGAGTAATTTGCCTAACGTCATACAGCAAATGAATCGCAAAGTTTGGATTCAAATTCAGATCTGCTTGAAAATATGTGAATACCTCCAGAGATAACACTGAATGTGAATAGGGACAATGAAACAATTCTATAAACGATAGAAATTCCCGGTAGAAAATGGCCAGTGGTCCCCTGAGGAATACAGTGAATGTGTGCTCTGGGAGTTCAGAGAGGGACAAGATCACATATCCTGAATCATTTATATGATAATTCATTAATTAAATGCCCTTCTGGTACTTTAAGGCAGAATAAGAAAAGCTGGGCAGTTGTATAAACTGCATTATAAATAACTCATGTTTTTTCTCTTCTTTCAAACTTCTATCAGGTTAGTGGTCTCAGACTCTCCATTTTTGTAAGTGAGTGCAGGAGGAGGCAGAGTGATTAGGGTCATAGAGCCCTAACCATACTGCAAGTTATCAACTGAATTGGAATTTTGATGCTTTGGGGAATCCGTTGGTTGTTTTCTCCCTGTTATATTGAGCGTGAGATTTTTTTTTTTTTTTCGCGGTATGCGGGCCTCCCACTGTTGTGGCCTCTCCCATTGCGGAGCACAGGCTCCGGACGCGCAGGCTCAGCGGCCATGGCTCACGGGCCCAGCCGCTCCGCGGCATGTGGGATCTTCCCAGACCGGGGCACGAACCCGTGTCCCCTGCATCGGCAGGCGGACTCTCAACCGCTGCGCCACCAGGGAAGCCCAGAGCGTGAGATTTTTTACCAGAGATAGACTTCTGGCAGTGCACAGATAGCACAAATGCAGATGTGAGCAGCTAGAATTTGGGTCGTGCCAAGATGTAATGACTGCCACATGTGTGAATTTAATCTCAGTGCCTGGTGACCCACTGTGAGTCTGTGTGGGAGCCCTGGGGATGAAGGCCGGTGTTAGACATGGAAGAGGCCTTGGAGATTTTCAGGGGCAACAGCTTTGGATGGGAAGACGGAGGCCCCGAGAGGGGGCAGCAGAACAAGAACCAGGCTTCATACTGGCACCCTACAGTCATAGCTGCTTAAATTTTCTATCTTCCATCGGCTCATGTTCATACTTGACACTGGATTGGGAGCCTAGCATTATTAGCTGCATGACTTTGGATGCATTACTTGATTTCTTTGGGTCTCAGTTTTGTCGTCTGTAAAATGGAAATCACACCGTATTGGCAGGACTGTTGTGAGGGTAAGTGAAATACCATTGTGCTGTACAACACACAGAAGTATTATTGTCCACATGATTAACAGTCCCCATCCTGTCCTAATGAGACAGGCACGCATGTCCTGCTCTTACAGATTCTACTTCCTAACTTCATCTTGATACTTTTCAGGTCAAGTTGCTTCTCAGAGTTTGGTCTGAAGACCAGGAACAGCAGCATCACCTGGGAGCCTGTTAGAAATGCAGACCTCAGGCCCCACTCCAGACCTCCGAATCAGAATCTGCATTTTAATAAGATCCCCAGGTAGTTCCTAGGCTCATTAGAGTTTGCGAAGCATTGTTTCCGCTGGAGACCAATTCCAAGACTGTTGGCCACAGGCCTGCTGACACGGACTGAGTCTGAGCCAGCATTCCGTGACATGCCTTCCCCAAGCCTTAAGAGACAGGAGGGAGCCCTGTGAAGTCGCTCCCTGAGAGTAATGGAAGGCCGGGTTGCAGGAATCCAGCAGGCTTTATCTTTTCAACGCCCTTCATTTCCTCAGAAGTACTATTCACCAGGGGTCAGACTGGGATTGGATCCCAAGGCTTTGGACTCCCAAAGTCTGTGTTCTTTTCATTAAACCACGATGTCTCAGTCAGGAGGAATGCTGGGCTGTGTGGATGATAGCTCTTCATTTCCACGCTTGCTGTTTTACTCTATTACTCAATTCCTAGAGGGAAAGAATTAAAAAAATTAAATTAAATTAAATTAAAAAGCTTGAATTGAAAGCCAGGATCCTGCAGCTTAATCAGTTATTTTCATTTTTTAATGAGGGAGACTATTGTGAAATAAGTAATTATTAATTACTCAAAACTAATGAAATATTTTAGTTTCCTTGCTAAAAAAGCATATGGAAGCTAAAAGAAAGCATATGGGTGTTTTTCCGGAAGCATATTGGTGAATGGACAAATTACAGTGGTGCCAATATGCCTTTGCTGTCTGGCTGGGGCCATCACTGTGTGTGCTGGCATCTGAGTCCTCTTAAAGGGATTATTTAAAATTCCCATCTGATGTGGGCCTTGGGTTGCCTCTGGAGTTGCACAGCTCTACCTCATGAATCTTTCTGCCATGTTTCACTCTGACATTACTGGTGGAGTGTCACTCAGTATGAAACCTTTGCAGTCGAGGGCTACCATGCTCTTCCTTTCCAGATGCTTCTCTCCCTCTGCAGTAGACGGAACGGACCTGCCTAGCCGATGGCTAGGTACTGAGACTTTGTCCATCTCTCAGTTTACCACGGCATCCTTTCAGACTGCAGCACTGGACCTCCTTGCTCCACTGGGGACTGTGTGTGAGACTCTGGGCCCCCACTGGTGTCTGTACTGCAGACTTCTCCCTTGTAAACCCGGAATGGTGATTCCAGTGCATCTCAGCTCACAGGCATGGCTCTTTATCCGATTTGCAGTCCATGCCCTTTGCTCCTCCTCTTCTTTTCTTTATGTCTCTTCTCTCTTGCTGTGTGTTTAGTCGATCTGGTGAATAGCTTGATGGATTTGGAGGTGGTTGAAGCTCTTTTGGCTGCTCTGGGGATTGCACACATCCAGGCTTGTGATGATCAGAGGCAGCATGATATGTTTGAGAAGGTACTTAGCCGAGTGTCAGAAAACCGAGGTGCAGACCAGCCTAACTTGAGAAGCATTTACTTAGCACTTACTGAGAAAGGTGGCTTGCTAAGACATCGAGGGAGGGAGCTGGCAGGTGTGTGGAGGTGAGTTTGATTCAGGGCCAGCCAGGACTCAGTGTGGTGTGTGGGCTCAGAAATTATACTTCGTGAGTGAGAGAATGTGGGAGCTCTTTCTACGGGAGGTTTCATATAAAACCAGGGACTGGAATTGACTTTGAAGGATGATTGAATGGACTTCGATGGGATATTACAGGGACTTCAGAGGAAATCTCTGGCAGGCAAGAATCAGCTTGAGGCAAGTCCCAGAAGCAGGTGAGTACCAGCCCTGCCCAGAGAACTGGGCACAGATGACAGAAATGTGTAGTTGAGAGAAATCACTTCTTCTCTGGCGGACCTCAGTCTCCTCAACAGCAAAGCATGACCTTTGGACAATTTGGTTCTCAAGAAGCCTCAAGAACTCCAACTGGAATTCTTCAAGATCTCCTATCCCACAGCCAGAGAAGCCATTCAGCTAAAGGCTGGTAGCTGACAGTGGCAATGGAGCAGGTCTCAGAACCCAAGTGTCCTGTTTCCTATTTCACTGCTCTTCCTGTGACCCCACAGAGCATGATGATGCTGAGTGGGTGGGATGACCATTATTATTCTATCCTTTAATGTGTGAAACACAGAATTTTAAAATAATCTAAGACATAAAACAGACAAGGTATTTAACCATCTTACAGACCTGATGACCCTTCCACTGGAGAGGGGCCACTCTTGTAAAATGCTACCTTTGGGCTTTGCTTTCCTGTCTGAGGGACCAGCACACATCCCTCCCCCTGAGGAAGCCTTCTCTCTCCACCCCTTGGCTCAGAAGTATAGTCTTAGAATTGGACTTTGTTTTATAATTGACTTTATTTTGTACTGCCATCTTTTTGTATTTCCTCTTATCTCCCCTCACCAATATGCATATATTATAAGAGTTCTGAATCTAAGGACTACTTCATTCTGCTTTTCTGAATTTCCTTTAGCTCCTGGCACAGTGCCTTCTGTATCGTGCTCAATAAACACACAACTGTGTTCTTCAACGGTTTTCCCCTCTGTTGCTTGTTTTTAAGATGGATATGACACTTAGAGATTTATAGAATTTCAGAACGGGAAAGGAACTTAAAAACTCTCTGTCTAGTCGAGCCCTCTCCCGGGGAAGAAATGGCTTACCCTACTTTGCCTACCCAATTAGTGGCAGGTCTGAGAATGGCGCCCCCATATGACCAAGCAGGAGAGGGATGGCTGGAACCTGAGCTCTCGCTCACCACTCGGCAAACCTTGGCTGGGTTCCTTCTTTCTATGGAGAGTGTTGGGAATAAAGGTGGTACACGTGACGCTGTTGCCGTATGAAACAGATGGAAGCAAACAGACGTTTACTGGGTGTCTACTGTGACGTACTATGTGACAGGCCCGTGGCAGGTGCTTTCACATCGTTCAGCTCGGTCAATCGTCATAATCTAGAATTCCCACCCCTACATGCGGGAGAGAGATTGAAACAGGACATTTAGCCAGAGCCCTTCCCTGTAAACTCCGAAGAGTGCACGGTAGTGGATAGGTTTTTGCCTCCTAGAGTGTGGGCAGAGGGCTCTGCAGAGTGGTACTCTTGGCTGTTCTAAGGGGAACTGATGGGGGAGACCAATGAAAGCGAGCGGAGGTGGTGATCACAATTTCTGTGGGAGGACCTATACTCCCCCGAATATAAGAGAGGACTCAGCTCTCCCCCTCTCTCCTCCACACGTGCATCCCTGAGTCTTTGGAGAACTGAGACAAGAATGCCTCCCACTCGGGGGTTGGTTGTATTGGCTCCTACTTGGTCTGGTTACGTCTTACTCCCGCCTCTCCCCTAGCCTCCAGCCCCACTGCGTCTATTTTTCTCCCTTCTATTCATTCGCCTTCTCCCCCTCCCTCCCTCTCCTGAGTTAACCCTGGGTGGCCTCAGGTTCTGAAGGCTCTCCAGTGGCAGAGTCTCCTGTGCTGGACTGTGAAAACGCTGGCAGGGAAGACGGTACACAAATCTGTTAAATACACAGTAAAAATAGCTTCTGATCTATGGGACTCGGTATTAAGCAAGATGATATTAACGAGGTCTGAGTGCTGTGCTGAAATGTGGCAGCTGCACATGCGTCTTGGCTGCCTTTCCTCCCTACCTCTGGCAGCTTGCGAGCAGTGTTGCCATGACACTCCTTGGGCTCTGTTTAGATCAGCTATTTTCTGAAGGAGGCCCTGACCTTCCCCACAGTGGAAACGGTTGATGTGGTCATGTCAGTGCCTCTCCAGGAGGCCTGGGACTGGTGGGCCCCCAGTTATGACTTGGAAACTGTTGGAAGCTGTAGGTCAGGTCACAGACGTTGAACATTTAGGAGCAAGAAGCCTGTTAACTATCCTCTAGTCTCCTTTGATGAGTGAGGGTACTGAGGCCCATTGAGTGGAAGTGACTTGCTCAAGGTCGCAGAGTGAAGTAGGGACAAAGCTGGGGCAGGAACTCAGGTCTCTTGATTCTCGGTGCTCTAACGTTCCAACTGTGCCACCCTTACGCCTGCCTCAGGGCCCTTTTCAGCCCAGATGGCTGTGGATGGAGATGAGCCAGACCCGGGGATATGGCTTCCCTAGGAATGGGCAGAGGAGGTGAAGAGAGAGGGGGAAGCTCAGTGCAGAGGGAGGAATGAGGAAAGGAGTGGGGGTTACGGATAGAGTGGGGGCGATAGAGGCCAGTGTAAACGCCCGAGGGGCCCCTCAGCAAGGCCCATCCGAAGAGACTCTTTTCTGTCAGGTTCCACAGGTTGGTCCACTGAGAAGTAGATGCTTACAGGGGCAGGGGAATAATTAGGTCACGTTCTCTATTGCTCTGAACACTTTCCTCACCTCATGTTACACCTCATATAAAACTACCATTAAAAGCCATTGTCAGCACCACCCTTTTTGGGATAGTTTATTATATAGTGTTAAGTATTCTTCAGAAAGTTCATATGTGAAATGCTGTCTCCTTCACAAGATTACAGGGTCTTGGGGACAGAAATTATGTCTTTGCTGGACCTTCCTCCCTTCCCTTTTCCTCCCTCCTTCTCTTCCTCCTTCCCCTGCCCGCCTTCAATCATGGCACCTGGCAGAGACTGAAATCACATACAATGAGCATCCAGGAAGTTTTTGTTGAGTTGAACTTAGTTGAATTCAGATGACCTCTTAACATTTTTATTAATGGATGGTGAAAATTGGCAAATAAAAGTTTGGGGGAATAGTGTTCTGACCAATTAGGATTCAGTGAGATTTCTTGTACACTCTTAGTTAATCTTCATGAAAGCCAGTACACTGTCCAGTATTATCCTTATTTCACAATGAAGAAACAAAAGCCAAGTGACCTGCTCCAATTCACTTCAAGGAGTAAATGGTGAGGTTTGATTTGCATCTAGATCTCCTGTCTTCAAATGTTATAATGTTACTTCTACTCTTCCCCAGTACTGTGGAAGAGCAGTTGTTCCATAGACAGTGGTTCACCCTTCTATCGAGGAGTCTCCAACCTTTGAAGGTTGTAACCTACCCCCTTAAGAGTTTGGAAAAGTAAGTATGAGTCCTCAGATTGAAACAGTGACTTATTATGGTTTAGACAACCTTAGGCTGCTTTTTTTTTTTCAGCAAGCCGAGGGAAAAATAGCGCATTTCTATATTCTTTAATTTGCTTAGTTTGAAAGAAACTTTGAAATGGTGTGTAAGACTCTTTGAACTTTTAATACATTTGGATACATCCAGAATATGGGGATAAAAAGGCCTTCTGCCCTAAATGAATTGACTAATTTAGCTAAAAACAAAATTAGAGCACTTTTTTTGGTTACGAATGAAGGCCGCAAGAATTTTTTGATGCTGCAGCTAAAGCCTGGGTTTTGGTTGATATTCATGTTTTGTAGGTTTTTCTCAATATTTGTCATATACATTAAATGATATCCATTATGCCTCCTAACTCTCATAGGATTTGGAGGCATTTGGTTGATAGCATCCTGCATCCTTTCTGAAAAAACATAAATGTGGAGCAGTCTTCCTTTTTTATGTATGTGCTTTGGAAGACCACCGTTGCCTAATTTAAATTTCAGTACAGAGGCAAAGCTTATCTGTAGTGAGCATAATATCTTGATATATATAGATCTCATGTTTCCTTTTTGTGTCTAACTTTCAAGGTGTTTAAATAGGAGAATGATTTGAATAATAATGGTATAATGTCCAGAGAGAAAGTTGAATACATAAAACAAATATGCGTGGAATCTATTTCTGTAGTGTGTGTGTGTGATTAGCTCAGTCTTTTTATAAAGTTGTCTGTACTTTGAAAGTACATAATAACTTTGAAATTACCAGAGAAAATTGAAATCAAAACTTGGATGTTTAAGGGGATGAATATCTTATCTTTTGTTTTGGAGCTGTAGGTAAAGTGAAAGGTTAGAAGAGTGTATTGTGTGGTGTTAGATGGAAACCAAACATTATATTTTCTTTGCGAAGAAAGCTTGGCTTGGGAATCTGAGTATTCTTGCAAACTTTCTAAATTTCTTCAGCCCCCACTGATGCCCATACTTTGCTTAATTTGATTGAATTAGTTTACACTGAGCTATGGCTTAGAAAACATTTATTATAAGCAATGCACATGCACACTAAATAAATAAAGGAAAGGAAAAAAAAGAAGCAGCACTTTGCACTTTTCTTGCATGTGTGAAGCAGTCTGCCTTGCTTTAGAATTGCATGTGTGTGTCTCTTTAAATAGACTGGGAACACCTTGAAGACAAGAGAAATGTTTTATGCATGTTTGTGACAATGATTTTGTGAACTCAAGTGCAGTAAATCAGAACAACTTTGATAACGTCCTTTCCTTGGAGTTGATAGGCTTGTTCAGAATTTCTTAGAAGTCATCCTATTACTTTTGAAATTCCTCTGCTTCATATACTTTCTGTGGAATGAAGAAATGTTGTCCATCTGCCTACTTGCAAGAAAAATGGATAGTTAAATAGTGCAATATAGCCTGTTTACATACTGGCCCAAACTGTCACTGTAAGAAAAGGTTGCATATATTCTAAAATGTTACAGAGCTAGGAAAAATGTACACACGTAATATATAGAGTGAATATATATGTACATATATATATGTATATATATGATCATATATATATGATCTGTTCCTTGTCACAATATTTAACCCAATGTGCTATTTACAGTAATGAATCAAAATGTCAGTTTTAAAAATATGAAGTGTCAAAGTGTTCCCACGTTGTGGGAAAGTTTGATGTGACAGTTTGTTAATCATATGACTGTTATATCAAACGTGTCTCACAGTGTTTTTTGCTCAGTTCTCTTTCTTGTAGGCTCCTTGCACTTTTTCAATGAATTCCCAGTTCAAGTTACTAACTCAAGGAACACATCTGGGTTACCTGTCTCCCACAGCTCACACAAATGCTGCTATGTTTTCCTTTACTTACAATTGAATGGATTTAACATTTCAGAGTAGTTTGACTTTTGTGCCTGACACATTTATGTATAGAAGCTAAAAGAAAAAGAAAATTCCCCTACTGTAATTTTGTTGTTTTCACTGCAAAACCATCACATGAAACCTTGATAGAATGGATGTTTTGTGTTTCTCCAAGCTGGGTTTCCCAAGGTTTAATTTAGATGTCCTTACTCTTTGACCTTGGGCACATTTTTGAATTTTACTTGGCACATTGATCATACCAACTTCTTCATCTTAATAAAAGGGCAGAATCCTAAACATAAATATTTTACGCTTGGGAAAAGGCAGCATGGTTTCCTTCGGAAGAATTTGTGGCTATGCTACTTACTAGCTCTGGATACAAGGACCACACTCAATCTCTGGGCCTCAGTTTCCTCTGAAGAATTGTTAAGGTTGAAATTAGATTAGATTAGTGAATTTTTAAACTTATACCTTCAAGGAGCCCAGAGTTCTGGGTGGACGTACAGCCTCAGATGATGGGGCGCGGGGAGAGTGGCGAGGACTCTGGGCCCTTCTGCCTGAGCAGCTCACTCTTAGATCTGTTTAAATTTAGTTTTATATACTATTTCATTTAAATAAAAGGCTCCACTGCTTAAGTGACCAACTTGCCTACCTGTTGGCAGCCACTCTGCTCTGCGATGTAAAGTCAGTGCTCTCTGATTCTGCAGCTCATCTCCTGAGAGGTATCAGTTGGCAGCCACTCCAGCATATCTCGGCTAATCTGGCCTCAGGTTCTGCCTGTGCATCCATGTGGCCTCCGTGGAAGTTCTTTCAATGGCAAAGGATTCTCCATGGTGAGATTTGAGGGAAGGGCCACTAACTGAGGGCCCATCTGTGTCTGAGTCTAATCCTTGCAGCTTTTTAGTCTTAATAAACTTACTTTCCAATTTGGCAGATTTTTACATCATCAAAGACTGTTGTTTAGAACAAGTACAGACAGAGGAAGATATAGAAGCTTTGGCAGGTATTTAATCTGCTTTTGGTTGAGGATATGAATGTTACTCCTTAAGCTGGAGCGTTTCAGCCAATTTGGGGAGGAGGTTGAACGCCCACAACGTGAAATTTTACTTCACCCATTATTTTTTCCTTCCCTTCACCCCATATACTACCACCTTGATCCACTCTGCAGGACATATTCCTGTGTATATTCCCCAGAATGATGGGGCAGGTGAATTAAAAAGTTGTGAATTACAAATCAAGGAAAAGACTGTAAGAATGACAAATGATCGAGGGATATGATGTAGCAAGACTTTAGAAAAGCCTTTAAGTATGGACATAATAAAATCAAATTGGAGAAAATATTTCTCATAGATTAAAAAGAAGTGTCCTAAAAATGGGAGAGAGGA
The DNA here is from genome assembly GCF_005190385.1 of Monodon monoceros. Taxonomy (NCBI): domain Eukaryota; kingdom Metazoa; phylum Chordata; class Mammalia; order Artiodactyla; family Monodontidae; genus Monodon; species Monodon monoceros. The sequence continues at coordinate 79,136,592 of NW_021703767.1, read as the reverse complement.
TGAATGTCTATTTTGCTAGACATTCAGAAGCATCATTTTCAAAGTTCCTCAGGGATCAAGTTCGGGGATTAGTTTAACTCTCCTAATATCTGGAATTGTGAAGGGAGAGAATGGTCATGTGTACAGTTTTTTTTTTTTTTTTTTTTGCTGTACGCGGGCCTCTCACTGTTCGGGCCTCCCCCGTTGCGGAGCACAGGCTCCGGACACGCAGGTTCAGCGGCCATGGCTCACGGGCCCAGCCGCTCCGCGGCATGTGGGACCTTCCCGGACCGGGGCACGAACCCGCATCCCCTGCATTGGCAGGCGGACTCGCAACCACTGCACCACCGGGGAAGCCCAAGTGTACAGTTTTGTCATGACAGTTCCTTATAGTGAAATGGCCCTTTGGTAACGGATCTCATCTAAATGGTGGAAGCCCAGAAGCAGTAGCTGAGTGCCAAGACAGAATGTTCTTTTATTGAGTCACATATCAGCCATTGGGGATGCACCTGGGCTTATTGGGCTGGGGGGGAAGGGATGACCCAAAATACATGTATAGGATAATTAGAAAAAAACCAGGAGTGGTTCCTGACTTGTTCGTTAAACTGGTGAGATGAGGCAAAATGTTCTAAACCAATGTCACACTCTAGACATCCAGCTTTCAATGGAACAGGAAGCATTTTGTGTATAGTTTTGGTCGAAGTGGAATAGTATAAAGGATTGTTTGGATAGAGGGGATGACATGGGGACAAACCAAAAGGTACAGCCCAGGACTTGAACTCAGGTAGTCTGTCCCCAGCAGCTGCTCTCTTAGCCACTAAGCTACGTTGTCTGCATACTGTGGGTGTAATTATACATGCCTTTTCTACCTCCCAGCATGTCATGAGGCTGAAACAAGATGATACGTGTGAAAGTATTAGGAAAGGGGTGAACCAACAGGTGAAGGTGAGACAGCACACAAATAACTATAAAGTAGAAAGTAGAAACTTGCTGAGAAAGTTCAGAGAAGAGAAAAGAATGATCACTTCCAGCTGGGGTGGAGGGCAGGGGATTAAGGAGGGCTTCTTGGGGAAAGTGACACTTGGGTTGGCCTTGAGCGGGATTTTGATAAAGGGGGAGGCTCTCTGAGCAAATGGAATGAACAATGGGATAGAGTCATCGAAGTGCAGGGTGGTGAAAAAGAAGGCGTTAGTTCATCAAATGCTGATGAGTTTAGCAGGTTCTTTCCAAAACAGTGTGCACTGAGGAATGCGGAAGGGAAGGGGCGTGTGGAGGAAGGGAAGGACATGGTGAGTAAGGTAATGAATGGGAAGATGAAAAAGCATAACCAAAAACTGCCGTCTTGGGCTTCCCTGGTGGCGCACTGGTTGAGAGTCCGCCTGCCGATGCAGGGGACACGGGTTCGTGCCCCAGTCCGGGAGGATCCCGCATGCCGCGGAGCGGCTGGGCCCGTGAGCCATGGCCGCTGAGCCTGCACGTCCGGAGCCTGTGCTCCGCAACGGGAGAGGCCACAACAGTGAGAGGCCCGCATACCGCAAAAAAACCCCAAAAAACAACAACAAAAAAACTACCATCTTCATCATCTTTCTGGGAGTCAACTCTAGGCAAATAGATGATCCCTGCCTCATGTAGATCATGCCTTGAATCAATTTATTTTCTTGTGCGTGGTCCATAAATCCTAGTCCAAGGAGATACCAGTCTAAGAAGATGTGTCCCCCGTAAGCCTGGAGAATGCAGCATGCTCTGGCGCCCTCTTAGGTATTGACAATGTATGTTAGCTTGTTAAATCTTCCAGGAAGCCCTGTGGGACAGCCGTCAGCTTACTTTCAGTTGACTCTGGAACTTGGTTTTTCCCTTTGAGCAACCCTAGTTAACATCCCCGAGTAGATAAGACTCCCAGAGACCTCCAGCCCACCAGCTGGACTGATCTGTGTCTGCTGTCCAACAGATCCTCTGAGAGGAGAAGCAGATCCACTCTCAGGGCAGCCCGAAGTCCCATTCTGAAAGAAGAAGTTGCACAGAGCACTTTTGCCTGTAGAAATGGTTATGTGTCATTTAGAAAGAAAGCTGTGCTCAAGATAACCTTGAGAACCTGCAACCCCTCTGAAAAAGTAAGAGTGAGAAGCAGGAAGTGAAGGAGCCCTAGGTCTTGGAATGTGTCTGAGTGCAATAGATCGCAACCACAGGACCACCCCCAGCAGGCTGCCCTGTGAACATTTATGAGAAAACATCCTTCAAGTCAGGAGCTTGCCAGCCAGCCCCGGAGATGGCCAGGAGCCTAGCTCACTCTCAGGTGCTGCATTGTCCTGAAAGAGGAAGAAAGGCAGTGGACTGTGTTGAGTGTCTACTCCTTCCCAGACACCACATTCAGAGTCGGAGTCATGTTAACACCTTCTCACTTAAACCCCTCAACAATCCCACTAGGTTAGGATTATTAATCTCTTCTTGTGTAGATGAGGACACCGAATCCAGGGTGTCTCAGTGCTGCTGAATAGATCACGTTGTTTTATATCTTGGACCTTGACCATGTTCCTTTCCATCCTTGTCTGCCTGGTGAACTTGTGTTTCCCCAGGTTGTAAAAGAGCTTCTCCTCTAAAGACCTTCTGAACCCCGTGGGACCTCTTGTCCTGAACTGCATGGTGCTCTTGTTGCTTAGGGCTACATGCTTTCTCTCAAGATTCAGACTTGGGGCCTGAGTGATTCTAGAGCTGCCCTGCTCTGCCTACATTCAGCTTTCTCTACTGTGTGATTTCAGCGTAACTTCACTCAGACCCCGTCCTTCACAGGATACTTCTTTTCCAGCCCAGAGTTCTGGGCCTTCTTCGCTGACATATTGAGTTTTCTGGGTTCTGGGCCTCTGAATTTTTAATGTCACCCCACCTCCACCCCGCCCTTCCTGGAACCTACCTGTTACCTTCTTGTTATTTGCTCAGGTCTGATCTTAACTTTCAAGTGACACTTGTCAAACTTGCTGTGCATTGGAATCACCTGGGGAATTTCACCCTCAGAGGCTATGGTCCCAGAGGTCTGAGAACACAGCGTGGGAGAATTTGTATTTCTAGCAAGCTCCCGGATGATTCTGAAACTGTCAGTTTGTGGGCTCACTTTGATTACTACACCTTTAAAGTACAGTTCAAGACCCCTGTTTTCCAGGAAATTTAACTATCTTTACGCAAAGTGGTTTCTTTCTTCCTTTCTCTCTCTTTTTCTTTCCTTCTTTCATATTCTGATGGAACTCACCTAGGCCCTATCTGATTTAGATAACTTCTCATTTATGTAAGTCTCTGGGGCTTCATTATCAACTTCTTGTGTCTGCTTAAATGCTTTAGATAAGAGAGACAACATTGAATAAATGAACATAAGTCCGTAAGTCTGGATGGAGAATCTTGAATCCTGAATTCACAGGTTGTCATAGCTGCTTATGAGCTGTGTGTTTTGGGGCAAATCACATCTTGTAGAGTTGAGTTTTCTCATCTCTAAAATAATGATTCCATTTCCTCCTGCTGCAGAAGCTCACGGAAAACATCAAATGAGAGAGTGGGTATGTAAAGTGTGGTACAAATGCAACGATGTTCACAGTAAATTGTTGCTGGTGTTTTGTTTGTTTTGTGCAGTTGACTCATTCACTTTATCATTAATGATGAGGCATGAAGGAAATGCTGTTGGTTTTTGATGAGGTGTGGAGTGGAGGGTGGGGCTGAAGTGATGCTGAGATTTCAGGAAAGTTCTTTTCAGTTTCTGGAAATTATTCTCACACTGACACTGACAGTTATAAGCCCGTGCTCAGGTCAGAAAAGCAACGTGCCTTTATACTGAACTTTCAGGTAGGCCATGATAATGATTATGAAAATTGTGTTCATCTTATGAACTTCTCACTTAAACTTGAGAAGAATGATGAAATATTCATAGTGGTTGTCACTTACAGGGGTTTGTAGGGTGACTGCTAGTGGCCAAGTTTATAAAGCCTTAAATTTCTGTTTTCTGTAACAAGAATACCTAAAACAGGAAGTGTCCTCTTCTAGGTTTTCTTAAGATAGCATATGCATTCCTTAAGTGCCTACAGTGCAAAGTCTAGATCAGGCACTGAGGAATAAAAATATGGTGGGATGTGTAATTTCTTCTTTCACAGAGTTTACAGTCCAGTGGGAGACACAGACACATGCACCACTAGCTGTTTCACAAAGCCAAACCACCTAGGTGACAAAGGAGAGGTACACAGGTGGCATGCTGTGGGAACCCGGAGGAGGGGCTCCTGAAGGAGGTAGTGTGTGAGCGTGCCTTGAAGAACTGAAAGGATTTCAGCAAACCAACTTTAGGTTGGAGCAAACCAGATGAAGAGACACTGTTAGTACTCCAGGCATTTCCTATAGTGTTTTATAGCCAAGGTTATGGGAGAAGTATTGATGCACAGAAACAGAAGATCTTCTTTGAAGATCCCCTTCTGATATTCTGGTCCATCTGACTGTGCTTATTTTATTTCCTTTAGTATATTTGTCCCCTCCTTCTTAACAGGATATTCCTTTTTGCCACTTCCTTGCTGGTGTTTTCTTTACTGGTCCTTAGCCTCTCTTGCCTGCAAAGTTGGCTCACCCTTGCTACCATATCATCATACTCCTTTGGACCACCTCTTTCTCTGTTCCCCAACTATTTAAAAACCCCCTTTCATCCTCACTCTTGTTTTGATTTGCAGCATTAACGATTGCCTTTTAAAAATGTCCCTGTATTGATTAGATTGACGCGTTCACACTGATTGTTCTCTTCTCCAGGCTCTGGATCGCCAAGCCTGTAACACCAAGTCTAGGTGGTACTTATATGCGTATAGTACCTATTGTGGCCAAGAGGAGATAAGGTCACAATGAAAGGAAACAGGTTGTTAAAATCTGTTGGAAGAAACATTAGGTGCCAGACTTGTCTGGGACCGCAGTGTAGATTGACTTTACATTCTGTGGCCGCGTGTCAGAAGCCTTTGATGTTTAGAGCCTTACCTTTTGATACTTAGAATCATGTCGTATAAGTTTATATCAACTAAATCCACTGAATTGATGGTGAATCAATTTCACTATCCGCTACATTATTAATTCCAGGTGGGAAGATTCATTAGGGCTCAAATTTTGTTTGAAGCCCAACTGTTTCTTAAATTATTATTACAATTATTATCTATTTATTTTTTTACAACTGATGGGAAGGGAAATTTAACAGCTGTGTGATTAGCAGGGCATGAAATTAAAAATGTTTTGCACAGAATCAAGAGGTTGTTTACTACAGAATTCCTCATCTGAGAATTAAGTATCATTAAGATTGGCCACAAGATGCTCTCTTTCATCATTTAAGTTTGATTTTTCACATCCAGTTCTTTGCTAAAAGGCCTTTCCCCTTTTCTGGAGGGAAAATACTGACCAGGTCATCACAAAGCATCTCTAACATTAGCAGTCAAGGTAACAACCCCATTTCTTTCGCTCATAAAATAACAGTGCAAGGAAAAAGAAGTTCAGCCTCACTGCTCTCAGCAAAGAATGAGTAAGTTCCAGTTTGAGGAAGTCAGGTAAATTAGAAAAAGCTACAGCTTGAAAGTGGCTTAAGTCTTTTCCTTTCAAACTGCGCAGGTAGAGACGTCTAGAATGTGATGTTTATCCTTAAAGTTTCCTTTACCGGTATGCTGTTACTTCTTGGGTCCTTTTGCAAAAGTACCTCCTTTGACTGGGTTCTAGAGAGTACCACCTCCCTCTTCCGTTGTGCAGGATGTGGATAGTCTTTTGTAGAAGCAGGAGAGCATGGTGGTCAAGCACGTTAGCTGGAGTCTCTTTGCTGAAGTGTGAAGCCAGCTCTTCTATTTGCTTGGGCAAGTTGTGTGAACTCTCTTTGCCTCATCCCCTTATCGAATGGAGGTAAAAACAGTACCTACCTCCAAGGTTGCTTAGAAGATTAAGAGAGTTAATACCTGGAAAATGTTTAAGGCTCTACCTGACTCATAGCCGGTGCTCAGTTAATGTTAGCTGCCTTCATTTTTATAAGGCAATGTACTGTTCTGTGTGTGAAGATCTTTAGTACACATGCCACACGGACTTGCTTCACTTCTAGTCTGGGATCCTTCATCTATCCTTGTTGTTTTATCTTTAATAGAATCATTCCTGTAAGATAATTATTTATATACTTGTCTTAAGTCTTTGTTTAGACAGGTTTTATCTTTATATCTGATGAATTCAACAAGACCCAGTCTTTGCCCTTAAGGGACTTTTTGAAGGGGAAATTGGGGTTGATGAAAGTTCGTGCAGATAACTCTTATTGGAGATAGACTAGAGATCGCACCAATGAAAGTTAAGATATTTGAATAGTATTCCTAAATATTAAGAGGTCTAGTTAAGGAATCTGTGGTCCTTAGAGGAGAGAGACATTAACTTTGGTTGGGGTTGAATGCAATTGTGGAGAAAATGAAGGAAGTCTTCCTGGAGGAGGAGGGATTTGATCTGGGACCTGAATGCCAGGTAGAATTTGACCTGACCGAAAAGAGGAAAAGAATTCCCAGGCTAAGTGAAGCGTGTGAACTGCACTTGGTTTTCTCACGTTTTCCTCGTGCTGCCCTCTGGCCACTATCCAGACCCTTTGGAGAGCTGTTATTGCAGGTGGGACCTCAGTTGGAAAGCCAGTGAGTGTGTGAGTGAGGCTTTCATAGTCCCCAGGTCCTGTATAAAAAATGGACGAAGGAGCCATTCTAAAGAATATCTTTTAAAGGGGGGTGTAAGAGAGGTACATTCTAATGAATGTCTTTTAAAGGCGGTGTAAGAGAGGAAGAATGGGAAGGACAAAGGCAGGAAATGTTGGATGTTTTAGAGGGATTATAATGAAGGCCAACTGAGTGCACTTTGTGTTTTCTCAGGTCACTTTTAGGGGAGATGTAGGTGCTTTTGCATATATATATATATATATATATATATATCTCAAAATGTCACTTTTTTCTCCTTGTCTCTTCTTTTTTTTTTTTTTAAGAACCAGTATTAACATCACTCAATCCTCTGCCCTTAAAAATAAATCTGGGCGGGAAGTATGAGTATTTCCTGGAATACGTTATATGCTGGGCAATAGATCTGGGTATTTAAATGCCTTTCCTGTAGAGGAAGGTCACTATGCGTCAGCATGCTACCAGCAGCCCTGTGGGAGGTCGGTGAGTGTGTTTCAGCACTGTGGCTGCTCTCCATCAGCTCTCCGCCGTGGCAGGCTGGCTTTAAACTTACACTTCTAGCAAGATGAGGCCCCATAATGTGAGCTGGCCAAACATGACATGGCATGGTTGCAAAATGACGAGACTGGAGTTTTAGCCAACACCCTGGAACATGTAGATGCAAGTAGCACGCCTTGTGGGGGTACCATTCCAGCACAGGGAGCACTTGGTCCTAAGTTGCTTCCACTGCTCAAAGCACCCTTGGAATCGCCTTCAGAGATACTGATGAGCCACCCTAAAAAGTCATAGAAGCATGAAATGTGAGACCACAAAATCCACTAACCTCATTCTGAATGGGAGAAAACTGAGGCCCTGAGACAAATATTGATGTGTACAGTCGGGTCTTTCCCTTAGATGGGGAAACATCCGTTCTCAATTACCTTGTTAGCTCTCTCTGCTTATTTTCTCATTGTTTCTCTGCCTTAAGGAAAATTGATTCTGTGTTAAGCCTATGAATAATTAGAAAAAAATAGAGAGAGGAGAGAGGGGGAAAAGTTCCCTTTAGCATTGCCTAACGTTACACAGTCTATCTGTAGCACAGGGAAAACCCAGCCCTCCTGGCATGAGGCTCCTTCTATATTTACAAGAAAGTTTCAAGACAGAAATCACTTTATCAGAGTTTCTAGTTGGTTATAGTTACATCTATTGTAAAATCTGGTGTACATAAAGATAGAGTTAAACATACAAGTTCCTAATTGAATTGTAGACCTTACCTTTCAGGGGTAAGGATTTTGTCAGGGATAAAGCTTTGTCCTTGTCATGGTCCATTGGCAACATTTCCTAAAGTGTGCTCCGTGGTATACTAGCTCTACAAATGGCCAAATCAGGTTGGGATCAGTTGCTTTTATTGCAATCTCCATTTTGGAGATTCTTCATGTACCTTTAGCAAGATTAACTCTGAGAAGACCTATAGGTAAAAACCAGTAACCACACCATTCCTTTCTGTAATGTGAAATTCAGGCTTTGTCAAACTTATTTTTATCACGGAACCATTTTGTGGATGATTTCCCAGACTTGTGTTCTGTGGAACATTCTCTGGATAGCGTGACTTTATTGTTAAAATTCTTAAGGTTCACATCTGTCATCTTGTAATAATCTTGTGTGAAATATAAGGTCATCTGGGCTAAACTATAGACCTTCACCTGCCCTCCCTTCTCCATAGGAGAAATTACAGGTTTATTTCAGGATCAAAGACTTTTCAAATGAAATGTTGTTAGGAGAAAAACAACAACAACAACAACCCTTTTAGAGCCTAATAATTGCAGAAAGAAGACAGTATTATACGAGCCAAACCCAATTTTGTGAATTAGGGCTTTAACTTGGAGAGTTGTTCCTGAAAATAGGTTGTTTTTAAGCAAAACTTTTATGGCTTTTGGTGGGGGACTTTTTCACCATCAAAGGCACGAATATGGGTACTTTTAAACTGACATGTTTCTTGCATTCAAAACCAGGGCTTGTGGAGGAAACAATACTTTCTTTAACTTTTCTGAAACAGTTGGCTTGACCATCATGGCATTTTTTTTTGTTTATTTGGGACATTAGCTTTTTTTTTTTTTTTTTAATGCTGGAAGGGTCCTTGTTGATCTTGTCCCAGCCTGCACTTGACAGATGAGGAAATAGAGGCCCAGAAGGCTTCAGTGACCTTTCTAAGTCTCTTTACTAGTTAGTGACAAAACCAGAACTAAAAATCAAGAACTCTCACTTACTTACTAAAGTAAGCCTAGTAACTTTTTATTTATTGTACACTCTGTTAAAAAGAAAGGAGTTAATTGCTTCTCTTGATTAGATAGTAGGTAGGTAGATATGTACCTACACAGATGATAGATAGATGCCCATAATTAGAAACTCTTTTACCCTCAAGGTAAGAAGACCCTCCACAGTTCCTTGGTTGTCTCCTTTCTTATTTTTAAAAGAACTTCACCCACCTCAGGCCAGGTCTTTGATACTGTTCACTTGAGAAATCGATTCACTTCCATGGAAGAGATAGGTGTGAAAAAGAGGGTCATGCTGAACATTTTAATCTCTCTTATTTCAGGCTGAGAGATTCACTACAGCAAGGGGGTATTTAAGGTTTTTGACATAAGGAGAAGAACTGGCTATCACCAAGTGCTTGAGGGCTATGGCTTAGTTATACATCATTGTGTGGTTATTTCTCTCCTCTTCCCCTCCCCCTTTCTCCCAGTTTCAGCCCCTCTCTTCTTTCTCCATTGCCCATGTCTTCAGCAGGAGGACTATAAAGACAGGAAAGAAAGCTCAGATCCAAGGAAGACATTCCTTCTGTGAGGTTTCACCCAGTTGTAGCAAAAGCAAAAAAAAAATTCTCATGCCTTTGAGTTTTTTCCTTTAGGTGGAAGGATTTGGTGGTTAGAGATCTTAGGAAATTCCCCATTAAAAAGCTACTGCAGAATCTGTAGTCTGGTGCTTGCAATAACGGTGGTGTAGTATCTTGTGAAGAAGGCAAGGGCCTTAAAGTTAACAGTGGAAAATATGGGTTCTGGGCTGCACTTCTCTGCTAACAAGCTATGGGATCCTGGGAAGACCAGAAAACCTCTCTGAGCTTCATTGGACCCAGTCTCTTCATCGGGGCTCGGGGATCATGATTCCTGGAATTGTGTGGATTAAATGAGATAAGGGATATGAAAAGGCTTTGTAAACTATAAAGCACCCTGTAAGTACTTGTAAGCATATTTATAGCAATCAGGTAAGCGATAATAATAGCAAACACAACTACACTGCTGCTTTTGAGCCAGGTACCATTTTAAGCCTTGCACATCTGTTAGTTCACAATTCTGACAGCAGATCTGTGTGTTAGTGAGTAGCACCTGGCATCATAAATCACCAGGTGGCCGCTTACCTGGATCAGCTGGTGATTTACTCAATGGTTGTGGGTAGGTTTCTCCCTTCCCTGGGCCTGAGATGTATTCTTTGTAAAAGAAGCACTTGGACTCTGGTTGAATGTAAGGGCCCTTCTGTTCTGGGATTTGTGATTCTGTTCAGCAGTTTTTTTTTACCCCTCACGGGTTCAGTCGCTGATCAGTAATCGGAGCTCACATTTAAAATGAGGGCCATTGTCATCTTCGTTTTACAAATGAGGACACATAAGCACAGAGAGCTCAAGTAACTTTCCCAAGGCTGCACAGCCAGTGAGTGGCAGAGCTGGGATTCAAACTCTGCTCTGGTGCCCCAGAATGACGGCAGCTAGATAGATTTGAAGAACTCTCCAGCGATCCCAGGTGTGTCCTGTTGTCAGAGTCCTCATCTAATCAGCTCCATGATTATCATTTAGCTCTTTAGGTTTTCGGTGCTGGTTGTCATTTAACGCCACATTAGATTTCCAGAATCTTGATTGCAGGTTTTCAGTGCTGGAATGTGTATTTCCAATGTCTGCTGCAGGGTTTGGCAATGGGTAGTATCTCCCTGTATGCGCACCGTTTGTTTTCTGGCCAACCTTAGAGTCTTTGAACCCCTCAGGGAGGCCTGCCATTGGCATCTCCCCAAAGTGTGTTTGACAGAATGACCTTTTCACATAAAAAGCCAGTTGAGGTTGCTGTGGTGTGACTCTGGACAAGTCTCCACAGGGGAGGCAAGTTTCAAGTTGCGGCCCGTTTGTTTTCTGCGTGACGTGCACGCTCCGACTTTCTCATGCTTGCTTCACTTTATCTGAGTGAGTTCTGGTTGAAGACTCTCCACCAGAGTCTCCTGGCTGCTTCGGATTGTTTTGGTTGTGCTGTTATTTTATTTTTCTGAAGGCCTGGTTTTCTTGGGCTCTGCTTGCATACCACCCAAGATTTGTAGCCCAGTTGCATCTGGGAAAGAGTCACACCCATTGAAGTTGGGAGAAAATGGACTCTTAGAGCCCAAGGACATTGACATAAATCTTAGGTCACAGTCATCTTCCACCTCTCTGACTCTGCCTTCCTTCTTTATGTGATGCTGTTCCAAGATCTCTTACTGGGACCAGCTTTCTTGGAGGGTTGCCTTTAACTCCTAATCCACTCAGTAGATTTTACCACTAACACACCTCTCCAATGGATGGTCTCTCCAATCCCCATAAGTGACCCACTCTGGAGTTCACTTATTCCTTCATCTACCTGTGAATTATGTGATATTACCTACCTACCAGACAGAACAGTGATACCAAAATAAATTTGACACTATCCCTGTTTATAAGGACCTAATACTTTGAAGAGGGGGAGGATTCACTTTGTTAATCAACAGTTAGTTCTTGAGTGCCCACCATGACCGAGCACCAGAACTGTGCATACCAGCAGATACAAGCCCTCTCGTCATAGGACTTCTGATCCAGGGGTGGCAACCACCACATTCATGATTTCGCAGATAATTATATAATTATGGCTGTGATAGGTGCCACAAAGCAAAGGTACAAGGTGTGGTGGGAATATTAAACAGTTTTTTTTTTCCCCTTGGCCTAGTTTGTGGACGAGGTATGTGTCCCGAAAGAAGTGCAATTAGCCAGGGAAAGATGGGCACAGGGGAGTGGGCTTGGACAGATACCTCTCATATAAGGTAGAAAATGGTAAGTGCTCAGCTCAAGTACTGTGGATGTTGAGGTGAGGAAGAATGTTTTAAAAACTGGTTTGATGATAAAACTCCTTTCAGAATATTTCCTTGTTGGACTTTTCTGGTGGCACAGTCGTTAAGAATCCTCCTGCCAATGCAGGAGACACGGGTTCGAGCCCTGGTCTGGGAATATCCCACATGCTGGAGAGCAGCTAAGCCCGAGTGCCACAGCTACTGAACCTGTGCTCTGGAGCCCGCGAGACACAACTACTGAGCCTGCGTGCCACAACTACCGAAGCCCACGCGCCTAGAGCCCGTGCTCTGCAGCAAGAGAAGCCACCGCAATGAGTAGCCCGCACACCCCAACGAAGAGTAGCACCCACTCGCCACAACTAGAGAAAGCCTGTGTGCAGCAACAAAGATCAAATGCATCCCCCCCCAAAAAATAATTAAATAAATAAATTTATTAAAAGAAAAAAAGAATATTTCCTTGCTTTTCCCCCCTAAAAGTGGTGGGCTTCTGTAACGTCATGACCTGGTTTAGTAATTGTAAATTGACTTAAGTAAAGAAGACCTCTCTGTTTTCCTTACTACTTCCTAGATGTGTTAAAATAATTCACCGTGTTTCATGTGTACACCCAAAGTCCTTGAATACAATTAGCAAGAAAAACACTTTTCATGTCATTGTTAAGTAACACAAAAATAAATAACAGTAAAGAAAAACTGAAATACCAATGCCTTGAGCTTTTTGCTGGAATCTGGGAGTGTCTTATCATAAGAAATGGTTTCAGATGTATCATTTTCATTCTGCATGTATTTATTTATCTATTCAGAGTGCCTCCGTTGGGTCCTTTGGTATTGTAATGGACCTTTGGAGGTGAGAAGCAAAAGGGTAGAGGCAGAGCCTGCTGGTTGCTGCCCTTCGGATTATATCCTGCTCCAGGGCAGGAGGGCAAGTGGACATCAAATCCTGCCCCCCGTCTATTTGCCAAGCCAAGACCGGGTGCATTTTTCTAATGCGTTCAAAAGAACCTCATGGTTAGCAGAGGCCTGGATATGGAAATCTCTGACACAGATTTGTTTTTCTCTGAAAGCCCTCATAGTTTAGTGGGGGAGGCAGGCATGGGAATAACTAAACATAATTATACTGCCAGCCAGAGGGAAATATGTTAATCAGAGGTACAAATGACAGGCCGAGGGGGCTTAATTGAAGGATTTTAATTCTCACAGGGTGGGGAGAGTAAATTTATACAGCAATTGAAAAGCCAAGTTGGATGGGCAAGTTTTTTTTTCTTCTTCTTTTTTTTTTTTTTATAAATAGTAGCTTTATTGAGATCTAATTCATATGTCATACAATTAGCTCTTTTGAAGTATACAATTCAGTGGTTTTTTATTATATCCCCAGGGTTGCACAACCATCATCAAAATCAATTTTGGAACATTTTCAAAACCTCCAGCAGAAACCCTGTACCTGTTGGCAGTCTCCCCTTCTTTCCCCAAACCAACCTCCTTTCACCTATCCCTAAGCAGCCACTAATCTACTTCCTGCTCTGTAGAGTTGCCCAGTCTGAACATTTCATATGTATGTGATCACATGATATGGGCACTCTTGTGACTGGTTTCTTTCACTTGCTGTAATATTTTCCAGTTGCATCCATGCTGTGGCATGATGAGTAGGTTTTTGATTGCTGGAGAACAGAAGGAAGTTCACCCCAAAATGATGCACTAGGGTGAGGTAAGAGAAAGACCTTCTTAAGAAAGCATGAGTTGTGTTTGAAGGGTTGAAAGTAGAATTTTGGGTCTGCAGAGTACGGCTTGTTGGGGAACCTATGGTAAATATAGACGGAAATATAATTTGGAGCAGAGTATGAAAATTAGGAGTAAGTTTGAACCTCTTTCAGGATGTAGATGTTTCTGAAAGGGGAGTACTAGGACTCGATAGATCTAAGATAAAGAGAAATTGGTAATTAAAACTCCAAGGTCACCTAGGCTGGTTGTGGAAAGCCAGGTGTGAAATCAAGAACTCCTAACTCCCGAGTAATTTTTGCTCACATTCTACTGCCTCTTGCTTTTTATGCCTCTGCCTCTTGCTTTTTTTGGCCTCTGCCTCTTGCTTTTTAGCTGGAGTGAGTAAAAGAGTACAGGTGACTTTTTCTGTTATAGTTGTTTTAAAAAACTATTAGAAGCATGTAAAAAATAAAACTATATAGGTTATGATTAAAAATGCTGTTCCTTGGACACTTGGGATAAGGCGATATTTTCATGGGAAAGCCCACTATGTATGTTTATCACATCAGGAGGAAACAGGCTCTCCTCTGGCCCATTTGCTTGCCTCTACAGTATCCTGTCATGGGCTGTTTGGGATAGAGTCTGTATTAGTCAGTTTGGGCTGCCATAACAAAATACCATAGACTGGGTGGCTTAAACAACAGAAATTTATCATTATTATTATTACTTTTTATGGTTCTGGAGGGTAGAAGTCTGAGATAAGGGTACCAGTATGGTCCGGTTCTGGTGTGGTATATTTTTCTGGCTTGTAAAAGACTACCTTCTCACTGTGTCCCCACATGGAGAGGGGAGAAAGAGCAAACTCTTTGGTGTCTTTTCTTATAAAGGCACTGATTTCATCATCAGGGCCTCCCACCCTCATCAAAACCTAATTACCTCCCAAAGGCCCTATCTCCAAATATCATCATGTTGGAAGTTAGGGCTTCAACATATGAATTTTGTAGGGAACACAATTCAGTCTGTAGCAGAGTCTTACTTTGTTTGGATTTCCTTTGGACTTGTGGCCTTGGCTATGTTCCCTATAGTCACTTGATAGATTCCTGCCAATCAAATGAAAGTCAGAGGTATCCCAAGTGTAGTTGGTAAATGTTTGGTTCTCTTAAAGCCTACAGAAATTACTCATTGCTTGTTTTTGAGCTGCTTATGTCACAGGTTTTTGCAAGAGGAGGGATTTTGGAGATCATCTGGTTCATGGACTATTGACCTAAGGGTTACTGGTCCACGAGCCTCCTGAAATTGTTTGTGTAATTCTCTAAATTTGTGTGGCGGCGTTATCTCCTTCCCCAGTGCCCGTAAGATTCTGAAGTGGTTTGTTTCCCTCCAAAGAGGAAAAATCTCTTCCATACTAATCATATTGAGCTCCTTTGCTTATATTATTAAATCTTTACAACTCACCCTCATGGATCACGAAACAGTCGTACAGCAATTAAGTCACCTTGTCCAAGGTCACAGAGCTGGTAGGTGACAGAACCTAGATTCAGACCCTGCAATCAGACGCCAGAGCCCATGCTTCTCACGCTTACGCCTTTTCACCAAGCATATCTTTTGCATTTCTCTCTTTTACCTTGTTTAGACTCTGGAGTTGATTGACCCTCCTTTGATAAAGGGGTAGTAGAAGCCCAGAGAGAAGTCAAACACATTCAATTTGGTGCTGTGATTAAGAACACATTGCCTGTCAACATGTGACAATGATACAAACGAACCCAAAGTCAAACCATGAGACTTTAACACACATTTTAAAATTAAAATAAAAATGCTCCTTTTTGACCTTTTGGTTCTGCTTCTGACCCTCATCCTCTCTCTTTCCCACCTCTCTTCTTCTTCTTTTTTTTTTTTTTCCCGGTACGCGGGCTTCTCACTGTTGTGGCCTCTCCCGCTGCGGAGCACAGGCTCTGGACGCGCAGGCTCAGCAGCCATGGCTCACGGGCCCAGCCGCTCTGCGGCATGTGGGATCTTCCCGGACTGGGGCACGAACCCGTGTCCCCTGCATCGGCAGGCGGACGCTCAACCACTGCGCCACCAGGGAAGCCCCCCCGCCCCGCCCTTCTTGTCTCCTTTTCTTCCCTCTCCTTCTCTCTGTTCCTTTCTCCCCTTCTTTTTTTCCTTCAACAAGCGTTATTGAGCACTTACCTCACTGAGCTGAGATGGAATCATTAGTGATTGAGTGTTTTAATGTTCCTAAGATGGTTTTGTGGTGGGGGACCCGGAAGCTATCCTACTCCTCTGTGGTCAACACGTCTCTATCCCAGAAGGTCCTTGGTGGAGCTGTCACATACCAAACAGTGTTGAGGGAAAGCAAAGTACCTGAAGCCAATGTCTTACCCTCCTACAGAGGAGGCTCCCTGATTTCTAATTTTGGAGACTGGATGGTGGCAGTCACCGAAATAGGCAATACTGAAGGGAGCTCCTCTGTTATGCGGGTATAGGGCAGAATGGGAGTTTTTTTTAGCTTTTCAGGTTTGAAAGGTTAGCAAATGAATTATTGTGTGTTCAGGACTAAAATTTCGAAGAAAGTTCAGGACTAAAGTTGGGAACTGTCAGGATACAGTGAAAGCAGAGCAGTAGGCGATATGGCTCAAGGAACTTTTGAAGAGAGAAAAAAGTTCTCTTCCTCCTTTCCTTCTGGAGGGTGACATCTATCTCAAGTCCCATCTGCCCAGATAGCCCGTTTGTCACTAACCTGGGCAATGTCCACCAGCCCCAGAAGTCCTGTAAATCTCCTTTGGTAATTTTTCCCCACATTTATAATATAGTAATTATGATATTTGTTTTCACTTTCCAGGTAAACTCTAGGTTCCTTTGCATTTATATACACGTTTTCCTCTCATATACATTCTTTTCCTTTTAAGCTTCCTCAGTACCTGTATGTATTAGACATTCATTGCACAATAATGATTAGAGTCTTATTTCTTTTCATCTGCTTTTTGTTTTTTGGTTGTTGTTGTAGCATTTATTTTGAAGTAGTTTTCCCTGTATGTTAGTGGGATGTTAACTTCTCTATAAAGAATTTATCCTTTGACTTTATTGGTCCCCTCCCTTGTGTCTCACCTTCTGCTGGTGTGCTGTCCTACTGCCATTAGGTGGGTCTCTCCCGATATCCTGATGTTCTCACTCTGCCCCAGCAATGATGCCAAGAGTGTGTCTGCTGACAGTTAAATCCTATAGGAACATAGAGTCCAGCTGCTTCATAGAAAACTAAGGCCCAGAGAGGGTTCATCCATATTTGGTTCAGGTCAGTGTGGGTCCTGGTTTCAGATCGGTGCTAGTTCTGTGCTTTCCACTCAGGCTTACTGATGTTTGTTTAGCTTCTTGCCTTTTAATTTTTTTTTTCAGATTTTGGGATGAAATTCCTGACTTTTATCACATTAAAATTTCATTAGGATTCTGTTTTTGAACCCAGTCCCATCCTATTCTACCTCAGATTGCACTCTCCTTTTCACCCTGTTGTGGTGCGTTTGTTCCTAAGACATAATCAGGAGTGACACCAGGCATAGAAAACATTTTGCCACGTATTAGGGGAAAATTTACTGTTTGTTTTATTGTGTTGAATGTCGCCAGTAAGGATCCACATAATCCATTTTAATCGATTTTTGGGTAAATATTATTCTCAGTTTTCTTTACTTTCTCCTCACCTCCTTAGCATGGTTTGCCACTTAATTTTTTTTTTTTTTTTTTAACCAGACACCATGTAAGGTGCTTTAGGACTTGAGACATGGTTAAGGTGTAGTTCCTGCCCTCAAGGAGCTCTACATCTAGTGGAAGAGACAGACATTTTAACAGGAAGTTTCTAGCACTGGCTGGGCTAGGATGCTTTCAACAGTAAAGGCACAAAAGTGTGTATTGGAGTATGTGAGAAGAAAAGATTAAACTTGAGTGGAGACTCTCATGAAGTTGCCAGTATACTCATTTACCATTGTGTATTTAACGCCCACATTCTCCTTGCCTGAGGTGATTGTTCTTTATATGTAATACAAAATTTTAAAATAAAATTTAAAAATAAAACTATATATACACACACACGTATATGTGCATATATATATATTCTTTATATATTATACAAAATTTTACCTGGCTTTTGCCTCACTCTAACTCTCAGTCTTATAATTTTTTTTTTTGCGGTACGGGGGCCTCTCACTGTTGTGGCCTCTCCCGCTGCGGAGCACAGGCTCCGGACGCGCAGGCTCAGCGGCCCTGGCTCACGGGCCCAGCCGCTCCGCGGCATGTGGGATCTTCCCGGACCGGGGCACGAACCCGCGTCCCCTGCATCGGCAGGCGGACTCTCAACCACTGCGCCACCAGGGAAGCCCTCAGTCTTTTAATTTTAATTTTATTATGATTTGAATAGTATCAAAGCAGAATGAAAGATTTATGGGTTTTTTTTTTTTTCCAGAAGATGAACAAGAAAAAGTATGAGGATGATTGATGTGTATGTCAATGTTTAGAAAACCATAGGAATTAGGGAGAGAGGTCTGTAGCATATCAGGAAATAGGAAGCTATCTCACCAGTTGCTCGAAGTGGTTGCTCAGACTCTTGGAAAGTGTGCTTTCAACAGATGATGCTTAAATCACAGCGTGTGCACGCACACAAGCATGCACACACACCGGTCTCTCTGCCTTATTAACCACTTATTCCTAACTCTGTTTTATTGGACGACTTCCTTTACCTTGTTCTTTTCCAAATATTACCTCTGCTGGGACCTAGTTAGAACCTCTCAAAATTCACAGAACATTAGAATACATGTGGGTTCCAAATGTTATCTTTAGGCATTACGGAATATTACAAGCTAATTATGGTTATCCATTGTGTATACAGGTGTATAAATACCTCTTCTGCCAAATTTGTTGTCAGGCTGCAGTGAGAAAAGTCAAGGAACTAGTTCTTATTAGCTTTTGAATTTCGAAGGTATTTTCTCCTCCAGAGTAATAATACCGCAGGTTGAGACTTCACAGGTTCTAAAGTAAGTGTCCAAAGGCAGAGTTTACCTTTTTATTAAGTTAATGCTTAACTCACTGAAATTGCTTTATGATTTTATGCAGAAATGACTATTTCTACTAAGCAAGCTTTTGTAGAAAAGACATACTTTGATATCCTCTGCTGTGTTGAATAGCCATGTTTAGAAAAGAAGTTTAATTCAATCTCTAGCACATTAAAGCATTTTGTAGGATTTTTAAAAGCAGTTGCTCTCTTAGAGAGGTAATTGGACATTGTTATTTTCGTTTATATTAATTGTTTCATTGTTATTTTATATATTAATAATGTATAAAATTTTTTAAATGACCCTAGAGTTGGTTTGAGAAAAATGACAACACAAAAATGCTGTGTAGGAAAGAATACTACCTCTCAAGTCTGAAGACCTGGGTTTTAGTCCCAGTTCTGTCTGTGACTTGATCTGTGGGCCTTAGAAAAGTCAGATCAGACGCCTGAGTCTCATCTTTCCACCTTAAATAACAAAGGAATTGCAAACCTTAGATCTGGAAGGCACCTAAAATTGGTCCTCTCTTTTAAAAATTTTTTTAAGTAAAGTTGCAACATTATATCAAGCTCAGACCATTTAGGAGGAAAAATGTCACCCATAATTCCACCACCTTGATAAGTACAACCTATCATTTTTGTATATTCCCTTCCAGTCTTTAGCTATTAGGCAAAAATTACCATAGTGCTATGTATCATATACATATATGGCATCATATATTAAGCATTTTCTATACTGCTGCATATTCTTGAAAGATCACAATTTTAATAACTGTTTAATATTTCATTGAGTGGTTATGCCATATCTTAATTATTCCATTATTTTTATGTATTGCTGTGATTGACATTTTTATGCATAAATATAGCTTAGTTCATCAAAAATCTTAAACATGTTGGAGGGTTGAGATCTCAGGGTCAGAGGTTAGCATTTTATGGTTACTCAAATTCCCCGATGACTTGTGTTCTACAAGGGATGTTTCTGTAATTGCAGCAGGAATGAGTGAGTGGGTCAGTGTCTCCCCAGTGGTGCCAGCATTAGATACGTTGTCTTCTTGGTACTAGTATTTCTTTGGTTATTGTGAGGTTAAACATGTGTCCTCATGTCTCATGTCTAGTTATATTTTGTTTATGGCATTTGAAAATGAATACTTTGTGATCTTTGGGAACCTCTTCACAGCAAAATGAAAAATCAATATTTTAATGAGAATTGTACATGACTTGTCCAAAGAGGTTCTCGAACTTTTTGAGTCATATGAAGGAGCCCTTGAATAAACTGAAAGACATACCTTATTCATAAATGGAAATGTTAAGGTTGTTAAGTAGTTACGTCGTACCCCTACATTTTATGTAATCTCAGCACAACTTACAAGTTAATTGTTTTTGAATCTTAACAAAAAAATTCTAACATGGTCTAGATAATAAACAGGCAAAACAGCTAAGAGAAATTTGAAAAACAAGAGTAACGAGGGACAGGGACCAGCCTGGCCAGATGCTAAAGTAGATTATAAGGGAACCATAATTGAAGTGTTGGTGCTGGAATAGATGAAGGCCATTGGAGTGACATAACTCACCCAGAAACAGAGCAACTGCAGGTCAAATTCAATATGCAATAAAGGGACCACCTTGAAACATTTTGAAAGGGGAGGGTTCTTTGTTTTTTTTTTTAACATCTTTATTGGAGTATAATTGCTTTACAATGGTGTTTCTGCTTTATAACAAAGTGAATCAGTTTTACATATACATGTGTTCCCATATCTCTTCCCTCTTGTGTCTCCCTCCCTCCCACCCTCCCTATCCCACCCCTCTAGGTGGTCACAAAGCACCGA
The DNA here is from genome assembly GCF_005190385.1 of Monodon monoceros. NCBI lineage: Eukaryota > Metazoa > Chordata > Mammalia > Artiodactyla > Monodontidae > Monodon > Monodon monoceros. The sequence goes on along the minus strand of NW_021703767.1, from coordinate 79,116,289 downwards.
GCTGATCAGGGAGGGTTCTTTTAATGGCATTGGGGTAATTGGTAGTCATTAATGAAAAAAGAGTTGTATCATGAATATATATCAGAATAGACCTTGCTATGAATTAAAGGTCATGTTAAAAAAAAAAAGACAACTAGAGAAAAGCTTTAATAAATGAACAGATTGATTATATCTTTAGTAATTGGAAATAATAACTTTTTAAAATTTAGAACTGGGGTTTACAAAATTTTTCTGTGAGGGACCAGGTAGCAAATATTTTAGGCTTTGAGGCCAGAGTGTCTCTGTCACAGCTACTCAACTCTGCCCTTGTGGCACCAAAGCAGCCATAGACAAGTCACACATCTAATAAAGAAATAGAGAACACATCTGTTTGTAAGAAGAAACATAATATTGTGTCAGTTTCCTCACACATCTGTTCCCAAAGTGAATTTTATGTATCTTTTAACTTTTTTTTGCCAGTGAGTGAAAAGTAGTATCTCCTTGCTATTTTAATTTGCATTTCTCTACTGTTGGAGTTGTGTATATGTATTATTATTATTATTATTATTATTTGTTTTCCATTGAGGTCTCCTCTTCAGTGAATTACAAGTAGGGTTAATTTATCTCACTTATTTTATCTTCTTGTCACTTGATGTCTCAAGGCCCTGGAGACCTGTGGTATCTCCAGACCAGTGCAGACTAACAGGGCACCATTTTGCGTCACGAATGATAACTCTTCCTGTAACTTTGTGCTCAAGGTCCTGGGACTTGATTTTCAGTTCAGTTCTTACCCGTGTCCTAGGCCAGCTACTTGCCAATAGACTGAGGCTGGAGGACCACTTTTTTTTTGTTGTTGTTGTTTGGTGGTACGCGGGCCTCTCACTGTTGTGGCCTCTCCCGTTGCGGAGCACAGGCTCCGGACGCGCAGGCTCAGCGGCCATGGCTCACGGGCCCAGCCGCTCCGCGGCATGTGGGATCTTCCCGGACCGGGGCACGAACCCGCGTCCCCTGCATCGGCAGGCGGACTCTCAACCACTGCGCCACCAGGGAAGCCCTGGAGGACCACTTTGTTTCTCCATCCTGAGTGGTGCTTTGCTGCTTCCAGCTCCTTTAGAGTTAGTTGTTGTCTGAGTATTACCTGAACCTACCTATGCCCTTTGGGGCCTGAAATCCAACTGTGGGCATGATCTACCTTTGCATTTTTGTCTGTCCTGGTGAGGAACCCTAGAGCTTGAGCCTCCCTCCCTCCAATTGTACTACTTTAAAGAATGATCAGATTTATGTTTCACTCCTGAGTGATGATGGTTATTTCTGTTTTCCAAGAGATACGACTGAGAAAATGGTGAAGTGACTTGCACAGAGCCACACAGTTCTTGGAGGACACACACCGTGAGATTATGATAGTGACTGAGGTGGAAGCGTCCTTTTCTTGGTCCAGGGTCTCCATGTCCTGGGTGAGCTGCCATCACAAAGGAGCTGCCCCTCCCTGCAGTCTTTCCATTGTTGTGTGTGCTACAGGAACTGAGACCATTATGACAGAGCCAAGCTGGTTTCTCTTCTCTTTTGGACATCATTGTTTGTCACAATTCTGAACACTATTTCTTCCTCCTGATTATAAAATTGTTAAATCATGGCTATATTTATATTTCCTTTTGCTGCGAAGTACCGTTCACAGCTTTCCTTTGAAATTCCTTTACTGATAATCTTCTTCATATATATGTGTCATCTGCTGTTTATGCAATGCTCTTGTGTCCTGTGTCACACTTAATCCTCTTCAACACCTGTGAGGTAAGCAGGGCAGAGATTGTTGTCTCCATTTTACAGATGAGGAAACTAAGGCCCAGCGAGGTCTGGAAGGCCCTGGCCTTGGACTGCCCTTGGAGCTGGTAGCAGAACTGCCTTTAAATGCATGACCTTGACTCTGCTGACATTTTTCTTCCTGTCCACGAAATTGCTTCTCTTTTATGAGTTTCAGGGATTTTCTTGTCCAAGACACGAAGAAACTGGTGACTTTTCTTGGGAGATCTAAGCATTATTGCATTTGCCTGATATTCCTTTCACGTATTGGCCTGAGTACTTTCAGAGAAGACAGTTACATGTAAATATTCCCCTTTTTTTTCAGACAGTGAGGCAGACATTTTCAGAGAAGACAGAGACCCTGAAGAAACTGTGTTTGTTCTTTGGTATTCTTAACAACCATTGCAACCATGAGTTTGGATTTTTTCCCTGAGGTTTTCTAGTTGTAGGCTGCTATAATGCTTCACATTTGGGGCTCAGTGATTCCTGTTTCTATTTTAACTCTATGAGGCTTGTGTGTTACGTGACCTTTGTGCTCTGACCTTCAGATTGAGGGAACTGAAAATTTAGGAAGTTTTGTTAGGACTTGAATCCAAGTAAATTCCCTTATGAGTACAAAGACTCATAGAACTGTGGAATGTTAGAGTTTCAAGGGACTTTCATCCATCTAGCCCCCTTGATTTGAAAACGTGGCCAGTTAGTGATAAAATGGAGGCTAGGTTGCTGGAGTTAGATTAGGTTCTCTGCTGGCTTGTTGCATGTCGCTTCATACTTCCCCCCGTGTCTCTTCTTACCAGTCTCTGAGCTCTGAGAGGGCTGGCACTGTGTCTGCCCTGGGCATGGCTCTGCTCCCTAGTGAAAATCAGAGGGCTTTGCCTAGGCACTCAAGATTTCTTCGCACAGTGAGTGATTTGAACCTGTCTCTTGTTGATAAAATATCATTACTGTCTATTGGCAAATGGAATTTTGAGGGTATGGAGGTGGGGTTCAGTTAGGGTTTACTCTGGGAAACAAACCACTCTAGATATTTGAAGCAGAAAGGTTTTAATTCAGGGTGTTAGGTGCTTCAAAATCATTGGAAGGATTGTATAGAGCAGGCTATAGGCTGAGCTTCCAATAGTAAATCTCAGAACCACATAAAATTACTGTGTGGGGGACAGCAGAGATTCATGAGGCTACCATGGAGCTGCTGTGGTCAGGAACACGGCACATTACTTGTGAACCAGAGATTAAGAAGCCACGATCGGGAAGTTAGTAACTGGACCCCAAAACCTGGAGTCCAGCTGCTCTCTCTGCCGCAGCTGCTTCTTGACAACCACAGGGCTGAAGACTGAATGTTGGAATGTGGATGCAGAAAAACCCTCTGTCTCCATGACCGTGTTTCCAGCAGACAGCGAGCCAAAGTGGCAGAGCGTGGCTTCCATCTTACTTTTATCTTCCAAGTCTCAAGCTGGTACACATATTTTGGCAAAATCTCTTTTGCAATCAAACCCTACCCTGCCAGACAGCCTCTGCAATATGGCAAGGTTGAGTGCTCATCCACCATTTCCAACACAGTAAGGGTTGTTGTTGTCACATTTTGGGCATGGCTTCTGTAAGGCTCTGTGTGTAGTTGATATTAAACTGAGGATGAATTAACAATTATGTTCCATTAGATCTCTATTTGTCAGTGTAATTAATTATATAACAGAAGGGAAGGCAAGAGTTTTACTTTAGGGAATCCCTAAGGGGAATTCCTATTTATCAGAAAAACTGCCATAAGGAGGGAAGATCCTGAGCTGGGAGAGTATTCTAAACTGTTTTGGTTTCAAACATCTTGGAAGGTACTACAAGGAGACATGCGATTTTATGATACAACAGTGCTTACCATGTCTGGGGGGAGTTCCGTCTTTGGCAGGGGTTGTCAACTTTCCACTTTGAGTGCTTCGCCTCTTCCCCCGCCCCTGTGGAATATACATTTTGAATTTCCAAGGGAAATCAATATAAAACAGTTTATTTAAAATAAATCAAACTGACATATAGCCTATGGGCCGGCATTGAATTCTTTCGACTTCGTTTCCCTTAACTTTCCCCCAACCCCTATTTAAAAATGTAAAACATTTATAAGTAATCCCCTCCATCTTTACTCTTGTACCCTAGTGAATACATTTGGACACATTTTATTTCTGTTTCTTGCCCACTCCCTAATTTTTCCTGTTCCAAATTGTCCTTCTACTTGAAACAGTAGACATAAAATCACTGGTAATATTGATGGTCATGGGGACAGGAGTGGGCAGGTGGTAAAGATGTAATTGAAGTAAATAATCTGATTTTCTTGGAAAAGGTGATATTCTTTACTTCAGGAGAAAGAGGCTGAGTGAGTAGGGTAGTTGATACTAGCTTCTTCTTGATTTCTCCTGTATCCTGTGTTTTTCTACTCCTGCGCAATCATTCTGGTACCTTCTTCCATCCTTACTGGGAAGCACGTGCTTCTGGAGCAGGGAAGCCCCCAAGACCTTCTCACTGCTAATTGCTCTGCCCTCTTAGCAGTTGCAGTAATAGACTCAAAGTTGGAAGGTCTTTGGCCATATGGAGCCTTTGGGAGAGGACCCTATCATATTCAGAATTCTCTTGGACTCAGTGACCAAAACCTCATTATTGCTGTTATAAGTAAAGTGACTATATATAAGGTATTGTCCAAATGGGGACACTTCTGAGAGTGAAAAGGGACACTGTTAATAATTACAGTGAAACAGTAGGCATAAATTGGATGTATAGTCACCCTAAGTATAAGGAATTGTGGAGAACAGTGCTTGAAATGTGAACTGACATGATTCAGAAGCAGAGTTTAACTCTTTATGGTCCCAAATCTTTAAGTTTCCCTTCTCTTTTATATACTAATCCCATGCTAAGCACTGATGATGGGACAGGTTCTGTATTAGGCACTAGGAAAATATAGGAAGATACCGTCTGTGTTCTTTATTTCCTTACAATCACTGTAAGATTTTAGAGCAGAGGGTTTTCAACCTGGCTCATAGCATAGTTCTCATTGGAGGCTAAGGAAGTAATACGTTTTATACTTCTCCCACAAGTGAAGTGTATTCTGCCGAAGGACGAAGATTTAAATAAATCCGAGGAACTCTTTTATCCATTTGTCTATTTTATTCTTGGGATTTTCTTAAAGATTTGGCATGAAGAAACAATTTTTTGCCAAAGTAAAGTTTGAAAACTACTGGTTTGAGATTTAAAATTTTATGTTATTGTTCTAAAGCTATAAGGCTAGTTGGAAAAAAAAGGGAAGAATGGGATTTTTTTTTTTTTTTTTTCGGTACGCGGACCTCTCACTGTTGTGGCCTCTCCCGTTGCGGAGCACAGGCTCTGGACGCGCAGGCTCAGTGGCCATGGCTCACGGGCCCAGCCGCTCCGTGGCATGTGGGATGTTCCCGGACCGGGGCATGAACCCGTGTCCCCTGCATCGGCAGGTGGACTCTCAACCACTGCGCCACCAGGGAAGCCCAGAATGGGACTTTTTAAACTTGGGACACAGAAAAAGTTACGTACGAAACTAAAAACATATATATATTTTAAGTATCTGGAGGGCTTCCATGTATAAGAGGGCTTGTGATTCCAAGTAAAAGCAGGACTGATCGGTGGTTCTTAGAGGAATAGTTTTCAGCCTCACATAACTTTCTAGCAGTTATAACTTTCCTGCCATGGAAGGGGCTGCCTTGTGAGGTCATAGGTTCCTTGTCATTGATTTGGACAAACACACTCACAGAGGGTGATTAAGTTTCAACTTCAGCTCCATATTAGAAGAAATAACTTCATTAACAATTTCATGCTTCTTGGATATCAAAACTTCTATATTCGTAAGTCGTTAGCTGCTGCCTTACCTATGTCTAAAGTGCATGTGTATGTGTGTGTTTTATTTCCCCAGAATATTAGCCAATTTAGTACATTCTTCACACATGGCATTGCCTTTTTTGCATGGTAGTCAGTAATTAATAAAAATGCAGAAGGCATAACATCAGCACTCTCATCGAAAGAAATTTGAAAGGGAATAACATCCACGCATGTCATTCTGAAACTGATCCGAAACAGCCTGGCTCGTTTTTACTCAGCGGCTATTGGTCGATGCTCTTACAGATTTTGTCTCTGTTTCAAAATCTTGAAATAAAAGTGGAGCAGCTTCCAACGTGACTTAAGAAAAAGGTCACCAGTTGAAAATGGTTTCAATTGTTTTGCTATTAAACGTGAAATTGGAAAACTAGCCTCTCTTCCATAATTTGAATTTATAACACATTCTAATGAGAAGCCTGCCTGTTTTTCATACCATTTCAAATACTGAGAAATTTCTCCAGGCTCTTGGATTGGTGTTAAATGGAAATTTTAATTTCAGAGCATTTAATGCATTGCGTCTCTTTCTTCTTTAAAGCTGTATCTTATGATCCTTGAAGGATGAAAAGTTGTGCCTCTTCTTCCTCCCCCTTTATTTTTCCAGTGACTGGGCATTTTAATTTAATTTAGCAATATCCTTACATTTTAACCTTAGAATGAAGTAGATTTGGGGTTTAACAGAAATTTAAGATGAAAATTAAGTATTAGAGAAACAAAGATTAGTTTGGAAACTTTAACTTGTAATAATCATATTATCCAAATTCAATAATGTTAATTCAAATTATAGCATCCAAACTGTATGCAAAAGCTCTGAACTAGTTTACAACCGGTAATGAGACATTAGGATACAAACAGCACAGTTGACAGGTGACAGTTTTGTGAGCAATATAATGTTTAGAAGGCTGGAGGGTAACAGTTAACTCTGTGTCTTGTTGCTGTGATTACTCTTGGCAGGTTATATGGTCTGAGCAAACATTGCTTCACAGTGTTACATATAGTAGTGTCACGTAAATATGGCCTGAGATTTGTCAATAGAGGGTTTATAGTCATTGAAGACAAAGTGAAATGTTTCTACTTTTCAAGATATATCTAAAATAGAGGGTTTTTTTCTCTTATTCAATATAGTTTTATTGGGATATCAAAGTGAATTTGTAATAAAGAAGAACAAAAAGATTATTTAAAAAATTAAAATCAATGAAAACATCCCTCAGGCGCTAGTAATAGTCACTGATCTGTCTAATGGGTACAATGGACTTGTAAACAGGTAGCTAAAACACGGTGTTCATGTATTTTAATACAGGTTTGAACAAGCTGTCAGGGGAAAGCAGACAGTGAGTGGCCATTAACTTGTGGACCTACCCACTTGTCAGTGGGTTTGGAATGAGAGGATTCCAGCCAGATACCACCAAAGAGATTGCTAGGCCTTGTTAGAGATGCTGTTGGTGATTTTTCCCATGGTCACTTTTTCATCCTGGTGGAGGGGCAGGGTATAAACCAGAATTTTAAACCCTTCTGAATCAGGCACTCAGAATCTCATCTTTGTAAATCCAGATTTCCACTTTTAGAAGTAGACTTACTGAACTCAAAGGGCTCAAGGTATTTGCACCCTTTTCTTGGCCTTGTACAGAAAAGTCTGCTAGAATCAGAGACTTAAGAGAAAGCTCCTTAAGAGCACATTTAAAAAATAAGCACAGCACACTCCCCAGACTAGCCATACCATTGCAGAACGTAGCATGTTGGAGATCATCTTCTTAATGCTCGTTATTTTAGAGCTGGAGAATTTTTTTTTTTTTAAACATCTTCATTGGAGTATAGTTGCTTTACAATGGTGTGTTAGTTTCTGCTGTATAACAAAGTGAATCAGCCATACATATACATATATCCCCATATCCCCTCCCTCTTGCGTCTCCCTTCCACCCTCCCTATCCCACCCCTCTAGGTGGTCACAAAGCACTGAGCTGATCAGAGCTGGAGAATTTGAGGTCCAGACAGGGTACATATTTGCTTGTTCACTTAGCCAAGTAGAACCATTGTCATTAAAGGTGACCTAGAGTGCAAAGTTGGGGTCTCATGACTTTAGTGCTGATCTCCAATGGCGTGGGTGCTGACTCTTTTGGAAGAGAAATTCTTTAATCCTATGTCTATTTCAGTGCCTTTTACCCACTCTTTCTAGTTATTATCCAAGAATAAGCAAGAGTTTCTCACTTGTTTAGTGAAACTTTTCCACCACAAACACCTTCCGGAAGCAGAACAACTGGGTTGAACCCAGGTGCAACTCCCTGTGACTTCTTAGCCATTGAATAGCCTGTCCTGGCTGTTGTCACCCAGTTGCGGCAAATAAAAGCCCATGAGGTAGTAATTGGTTTGGTTCCATTCTCTCCTTTACCATCTTCTGAGAGGCCTGGTCTTCCAGTGCTGTTTTTTCCCTGTCAGGGTCACTTGTTCCTTTTCCGTGTGATATTCTGAATCTGAAGTGACAGTACAATGTGGATTATGTCTCTATTCCGCCTCGCTTCTTTATCAGAGACAAACGTTTACTTGAACGGACTGATGCTTCTCCCTCTTTCTACTTCTCAGTTTACTGGCACCTGCAAGTATAGTTGTGTTTTTCTTGCCACCAGCTGTGTTGCCAGTCATAGGGATTGCGCCTTTAGCATTGATCTGTATTCGTACTAACTCTGTGCAAGGCAGGTTGGCATTTAGCCTGTTGATTCCTGGTCTGCCTTCCCTCACTCTACCACCCCCAGTCAAGGGCACTCATAGGAGTGAAGACGGATTTGTAAGAAACCTCAGCTCGCTCAGCTGGCAGACTTGTGGGGGGGGGGGGGTCATGGAACATGAGGGTTGGAAGGAATGGTAGCAGGCATCTCATCTTCAGTTTACAGATAGGGAGACACACTGAGGTTCAAAGAGGCCAAGGGACTAAAGTCATAGAGCCAGTTAGTGGCTGAGCTGGAAATCCACCCAAGTCCTCTGCATCTCAGTCCAGTGTTTTTTCCAGTATTTCCATCTGTCTGTCAGATAGTCTATATAAATGTTTGGCATTTCTGTAGAGTTGTTCTCTCGTCACCCCTTCCGAGTAATGGCAGCTGTCCATGCAGAGAGTGGGGCACTTAGCTAGCGGGGGGCCAGAGTTGCCTGTAAAGAGAAGTGGAGCAAACGCATTGACATTTTCAGCCCACGGCAGATCCTCTTTGCCCTTCCAGCTCTCATCAGAGGAAGAGTGATTACGTTTGCTATTCAACTAACAATTGTGTGTAATTTTCAGCCTGCCTTGTTATTTAACGTTGTCTTCCCATGCTTCCGTCACATGCCACAGCATATCTGCTTCGTAATTACACTGGTAGGGACTTACCTACACCGTTTGGAAAAGGTTTGCCTGAAGTACTTATTTACTTGTGCATAATAAATCTCGATTGACACCTTGGTAATCTCTGAGATCATTCTAAGGTTCCCTCCCACAGTGGGGAGGATTGAAGAGACAGGGAAACGGGTGACAAAAAAAGAACAAAGAGGTGTTTCCTCACTGATGACCTAGGAGGAGAATTATGGATGATTTGGAATCTCCACGGCTGACCTTTACGTGTCTCTGGCTAGTTCTACAGTCAGGATCTTCCCTAGACTCATGCGTTTGTGCATAGAGTTGTCATTAGCATTCATCTAATCATCGAGTCCCATCATTTTCAGAGGAGGTCACTGTGACCCCAGAGAGAGCAAAGGTTGCACTATGAGCTCATGGCAGAGCTGAGACTGGGAGCTGGGTCTGAATTCAGAAGATCAGGTATCTTGCAGCTGCGGACCAAGATGTAGAAAAGGATCATTAGCTGTAGTCTAGGGAGGCAAGCACAGTGTACCATTTTAACAGCCCCTTAAGAAAGCAGTTTTGAAACTCTAGGAAGGCACTGACTTTTATACAAAGAGGGAAGATCATGAAAAATCTCCAAAGGTATAGGACAGTGTTATTTAAATCTTAATTGCTTGTTTAAGTGGAGAAAATGTTGCTAAGGGACACGAATCCTAAACTCAATCGGCTGTCAACTACTTCTGATGTCTAAGTCACAAAGCCCCTCAGCCTCTCTTCTTCTACCAATAAAATAGTGTTGTGCATACCTGTCTCTTCCTTCAGTGTCGTTCATTTATTCAGCAAACATTGACCAAGAGCCAGGCCTTGCTTGGGTTAATTGCCAAGGGAGATTTAGGGACTAATGCAACATAATTTAAAGATTAAAATAAACAGTCTAAGTTAAGTCAATTATTCTCAACCCTTGAATCAGAATACATACATAAAGATTCCCAGATGAGTCTAGTGTGCAGTTCTGAAAAACACTTCTTTAAGCTTATAGCACTTGGTGTTAGATAATACTATACAACGGGGCTCGGTTGTTTTTAAAGTTTGGTGAGCTATGTAAATGTTTAAAGAAGAGTACTATCGATTGTAAGCCTTTTTTTTTTTTTTTTCCGGCTGCGCCATGCAGCATACGTGATCTTAGTTCCCTGACCAGGGATCAAACCCATACCCCCGCCGTGGGAACGCAGAGTCTTAACCACTCGACCGCCAGGGAACTCCCTTGTTATTGATTTTAGAAAAGAAGCAAAACTTGAGCAAACAGTAGTTCATTCTATTTTTGTGGATGACAGTGACTTGTCATTCACATGCGATCTTTAGAGAGGCTTGGTAGCCATTTTTAGTATTAAACGGCACCTTACCTGTAGCCCTAGGTTTTCGCACCCATAGAGGAAGGGTCTTGGACGTCACATGGCCTTTTTCAGTTGTTTGTGTTTTCTTGTGTCTAATCAGTTTGGCTAGACTTTTGGCTTCATCAGTTTGTGATCCTGGGGCTCATGATAGTTAGGTTTGATGGAACAAAATAGAGAAGACATTATGGCAGGTAGGATGTAGGAGCTAGGGATGGATGTGAAAGCAAAATCTCCTGTTTCTAAGTGATGACTTTCTTTGGATTATGGTGTTTTCTTTTTCCTCCAAATAGACAGATAGTACCATGGTCAAGACCATGGCTTTTGGGTCCAAGACTTGTGTCCTAGCTTCAGCTTTGCTCTTCCTTAGCTGTGTATCCTTGAGCAAGTTGTTTAACTCTTAAGAGCCTTACTTTCTTGATCTGCTAAATATGGAGAAAGATAACCCTACCTCATGTAATAGTCAGAATGATTATGTGGCCAGTAGAAAATTGCTTGGCATATAGTAAGTCCTCAATAAACACTTGCTATTTATTGTCGGTCTGTAGCTTTCTAGTACCCATTGAACAGTTAGGAGGTCTGTAGCTTTCTTGTACCCACTGAACAGTTAGGAGGAGAAGACAAGAGCGACAGAGCGGCAATTAGTGAAACCTCTTAGGTTCTTCTTAACTGCTTTGCATTTGATGACAGTTCCTGAAAGACCAGTGCTTAGGAAGCCCCAGCTTTTTAACTCCCATCAGCAGTAGGCATCTTGCTTAGAGGAGGGCCACTTCTGTTGCTTTCCTCTCTTCTGATGGTGTTTGTGTATTTTCAGAGCCTCTGTGTAGATCTTCCCTTTCACTTCTTGCTTTCATGATGATTATATGCGTAGAGTGAAACCAATCGAGAACCAGAGGAAGTAAGAGCAGGGTAAGTTTTGGTCCGGCAAAACCAGCTCTCACCAGTGCTTATCTCTCTGTTTACCATGGGTCTCTTTCTGAGAAGCTGAGAAACCCCAGGGAAATGTTCTAGTTCGTCTGTTCACTAAACTTGTGAGGTTTTCTCAAACCCATTTATCAAAATGAAGGGCTGTAATTAAGATTTCAGAGAAGGAAAGCACTCTAGAATATTAGAGCTGATTGGGACTTTACAGACATTCATTCTGCAAATGAGCATCCTCTCTTGTTAAAGGTCACACTGGCAAAGCTGAGACTAGAACTGGGGTCATAGGGACTCTATGTCTATACTATTGTATTTATCTCCTTCCTTGGGTCCATTTTGCATAGATTAGTTTTTCTTACATAGAATTTTCACTCCTGTTAGATTCCTTTTCAAAGATAAAAGTTCTAGCTTTTTATTTCTCTGTATAAGACCTTTAAATGAGCAAGGCTCATTTTAACCTTCCAAATCTTTCCCCCAAATATTCTAAGTCCCTCATTTCAGTTCAGCTGGTCTGCTGCCTTCTCAAAGAAATGCCTTGCTTCTTCCTTCAGTTCACAGAATTTTCAGGCATTGTCCTTTTGCTTATCCCTTTGTCTTTCAGGGCCCCCTAGCTTTCAAAGTACCCCTGTGCTAGATCCTGTTACATACCCCAGTTGGTTTTTTTTTGTTTTTGTATACTTTGTGTTGCCCATTTTCTCTTTTCACATATAAAAATATATCTTCCTCAGGTAGGCTTTAAACTCCTTGAAAACAGGATGATAATCTGAACCATCCGAGTACAGGATGAGACTTTGCTTTATCTGGAGCTCTAGGACTTGGCAAATAAATTTATTCATTTATTAAATTAACAGACATTTTTATTGAGTGCCTATTATGTATTAGGCCGTGAGGTTGGAGCATGATAATTACTTCTGCTCTCAAGGATTGAAGAGTTTAGTTTGTGATTCAGGCAAGCAGAGAGCCAGAGTGACATGTGATGGGAGTGGTGACGGCAGTATCCCAGGTGCTGTGGAAATGTAGTGAAAGGGGACATAGCTTGAACTGGAGGACGGAGAATGTGAATTATGTCTTCAAGGACTAGTAGGAAGTGATGCTCAGATCTAAATGATACATAGTACATGAGACATCATTTTTAATCGAGAGGTAGCTTGGGTGAAGGGGAGCAGAGATAAAACCTAGAGGAAATGGATGAATTTCCAGCAGAATATAAATGCTGAAAAATGACCTCAAAAGAAGTATACAACTGCTACAATTATTGTAGAAGTTCTTGGAAATATGATTAAGCTCTATTATTAAAGAAAGTTTCGTATCTAGATGGCTTTACACTGAATTCTGATAAACCTTTAAAGATCAGATAGTTCCAATCTTATCAGTAAACTAATCCAAACAGTAGAAGAGGATGCAGAACCCCCATATCAAAACCTAATAATGAGTAAAACAAGTAGAGAACACTACAGAATGATCTTACTTAGCATTATATGTACAGAAATTCTATGTAAAGTAGAATATTTAATTCATCAATATACCAAAACATGACAACTGTGACCGAGTAGGATTTTTTTCTAGGACTGCAAAGATGGTTCAATATCTAGAAATCTATCAACACAATTCATTACATCTCTAAATTAAGGGAGGGAAAAAAGAGATGATTCCATCAGTGGATGCTAAGAAGGGAGATGCAGATTCTAGAAAGGGAGGAGTAACCAAGGAGATCAGCATTTATTCATTCACCCATTCATGCATAAGATATTTTTCTAAGGGCTTCCTGGCCAGGCATTGTGCTGGTATAGTGAGACCACTTAGGAACTTCCAGCTTGTTGGGGTAGATAGGCAGGTGATTAAATAGCTTACATGTGGACTGTTATTAGTATGAAACAAGAGGCTGGGAATTAAGTTACTCTTTCTGGAGGGAGCTAGGGAAATGTTCACAGCATCAGAGACACTTCAGCTTGGTCAAGATAACAAAAAGTGGGGGGGTGTACTTGGTAGAAAGTAGTGGCATTATAGATGGTGGGCACAGCATGAGCAAGTCTTCAGGGTCATTAAATTTCATTATAAACCCTGAGAGTGGTGTCACTGGGCCATTGGTAACATAGAAGAAAGGTTTGAGAAAATGCTGTTAAGGTCTTATGCAGACAGGTACTTGGCCAGACCCTGGCACTCACTGGAGGTGTCACTGGGGTTGCCTCCATGGAGAGTACAGTGGAAGGGTGATATATGGTGCTGGGGATAACTGAAAAAATGGTGGGGTCCATGGTTTGCACATGGATGCTTACATTTTCATTTTTCATATTCTCCCAGAAGTTTCCTGTTCCTTTATATCTGCAGAATTTCTGAAAAGGCCAGGATTCTACAGTCAATTGGCAACGTGTGATTGCTCTGGAAATGTGCCTCTTTGCTTTAGAAATCACTGTATCCTATATTAACCCATTTTGAAAGTTTCTATTTTGGAATAACTTGAGATTTATAGAAAATTTGCAAGGATAATATTAACCCATTTTTTTAAAAATCCACAAATAAAATTTATACTACAAATGTGCAGGGCACGTTAAAATGTTCAAATCTTTATCTTACTTGTTCCCCACTTATACTCACTTTGGTCTTGTTGAGAGTAGAACAGACACTTTATTCCCTTTTAGTAGAAAACTGAGGCTCAATTAAACAAACAAAACCAAAATTAATGTTTCTCAACCCTGAAAGATGAGCTTGGTTTTGGTATCTAAAAAAAAAAATCTCCAAGACTTCTAAATGTGCAGCCAGTTTTAAGAACCAGGAGTAAACCAGATTCACAGTTGTTTTTCTGTATTGGTTTTGTGCTGGGCCTTAATGGTGGTTTAGGGATGTATAAAATATGATCCCCGCTCTTCCAAGGAACCTGCAATTTACCAAGTGCCTGTGTACATTAGCATGTGTACAAGGTGCAGGGGAGGAAAATAAGGCCCTGCAACCAGAGTGAAAAGCCAGTGTCCCCACTGGCTTAAGTAACAGAACCCTCCTGATTCCTAATTTAGAGGCTTCCTCATTGCTTCACGTCAGTCATCCTCTTTGATTGAGAGACCTACACCTCCAACAATTTTCCTCCCTTCATTTTGCTTAGCACTTGACAGTATATAAAACACTTTAATAGGGCTTCCCTGGTGGCGCAGTGGTTGAGAGTCCACCTGCCGATGCAGGGGATGCGGGTTTGTGCCCCGGTCCGGGAAGATCCCACGTGCCGTGGAGCGGCTGGGCCCGTGAGCCATGGCTGCTGAGCCTGCGCATCCGGAGCCTGTGCTCTGCAACGGGAGAGGCCACAGCAGTGAGAGGCCCGCGTACCGCAAAAAAACCCCCCCAAAAACAACAACAAAAACCACTTTAATGTTGTCATCTCATTGGTTGTCATGAAACTCTGTGAGTTAAGGACACGGAGCAGGGGAACCTGGGACAGCGGATAAGGGCAACGGGGCTGCTCAGGGTCATGTCACCCCTCCTGGCGTGGTGTAATGCTACCCAGGCCACGCTGGGCCCCATCTCTCCCCCTCCACCCCATCTCTCCCTGGCCATGCCACGTGCTGAGGCCTTTATTTTTTCCTGCATTTCCAGTTTTCTTTGTTGTTAGAGACATCTGGAGGTAATCATGGAGGCCTCTCAATTAATTCAGTCCAATTAATAAATTATGGGATGGATTTGGGGCTGGGAGAGGGTGAGGGAGCCTTCCGGGCCTCCCCGCGCTGGAGAGCTCTTGCAATCAGACTTGGAGAGCCCTCCTCAGTGGCAGTCTGTGAGGCTTGGCCCCAGCCTGCAGGCTGCCTGTAGGGTTGGTTGGCTTACCCTGACACCAAGACATCGTTCTTCTTTCCTCACAGAGTATCTTTTAATCCGAGTAGGATAGCCCCTGGACTGGCTGGTGTATCCCCTTCCTAGCTGAGTTCTTCCTAGAGGTCCTGTATGGTATCCGCTCAGCAGAGTTCCTGATGGGTGTTATACGGGGCTGCCCTGTGCATTATAGGGGTTGAATATTTTAGCCCCTGGCTACTAAGTACCAGTAATTGTCCTAGGCATTGTGGCAATGTCCCTCCTTGCAATTTCCAAGTGCCCCTTGGTGGGGAGCAGTACTGCTTCTGCCAGAGGGATCATTTTAAATGTCCTGCCATGCATTAGTCATACCCTTGTTTCAAGAATAAACCTTTGGGGGTTCCTTAATGCCTGCAGAATAAATTCAAACTCCTCAAGCTTGCATGCAAAGCTGTCAGTGCTTTGGTTCCATCCCACATTTTTAGTTCTTTTGCTAGCTACTTTTCCTTATTCCCCCACAGCCACGCTAAATTGAAGTACTGTGTGCTTTTCTGCTCATGCAAGGTTGCCTCCTTTGTTGGGGCCCGACCTCTACTCAGCACTCAAGGCCCAGTCTGAAGGTTGCCTCATTAATGAGGTCTTAGTTCTGCTCCCTGCAAGAAGTGATCTTATCTTTTTCTACATTCCAGCAACACTTTATTTTTTTTTACCTCATTTAGATAATATCACCTCATTTAGGTAACTTACCACCATTTAATTGATGTGGTATTCATTTTAATAGATTATTAATAAAATTGAAGCTTTTTTCCAACCTTGCTAGTATAAGATTCTCCTACCATAGAAACTTCTTAAGGTTAGGGACCATTTCTTACTCATGTCTATTTCCTGAAGAGTCCTAGGCACTAAAATAGGTAACTGTTGGAAGAGAGGAATTCCAGATTGGTTGAGGGGAGTGTTCAATTTTTCTCCTCCTCCAGTTAAGGCAAGTTTTTCATAACTCTCCTACTTTTTTTCCTCTCCTCCCCTCCCTCCCTCCCTCCCTCCCCCCTCCCTCCCTTCCTTCCTTCCTCCCTTCCTCCCTCCCTCCCTCCCTCCCTCCCTCCCT
>NW_021703767.1:79044541-79099742 GCF_005190385.1 Monodon monoceros | reverse complement strand
TCCCTCCCTCCCTCCCTCCCTCCCTTCCTTCCTTCCTTCCTTCCTTCTCTCCTTCTCAGAGTCCTTTTTCAAGATTTTATTAAGTATGGATTAAGAAGAAGTAATAATGAAGTGAAGTATATTGCCTTCATTTTTGTGTTTCTTTAAAAACAACTGTTGTTTGTTTCTTTTTAATTCCAGATTCAACAATGTCTCACCCATCTTGGCTGCCACCCAAAAGCTCTGCTGAGCCCCTTGGCCATGTGTCTGCACGGATGGAGACCACCCATTCCTTTGGGACCCCCAGCATTTCAGTGTCCACACAACAACCACCGAAGAAGTTTGCCCCAGTCGTTGCTCCAAAGCCGAAGTACAACCCATACAAGCAACCTGGCGGTGAAGGTGAGTGAAGGATTGCAGAGGTGGGTGCCCCAAATGGGAGAGTTCAGTATAATAAAAAGTGATTTGTAGTACAATGTTGTGTTGGAACAAGGTAGCTCAAGAATTTGTGGTGTGGTTATCATAGTGTATAGACTGTCAAAGGTTAAAAAGCATCAAGTAACCATCTAGGCAGCTCTTCTTTGGGGAATAAAGATTGAGATCTCTTAGGGGTTATATGACTATGGTTATACAGTGAGTTCGGGCCAGAGCTAAAACTAGAACCCTCATCTCTTCATTCATAGCTCAGTGCTCTTCTACTGCTGTGTCCTCCATCCCCATCCCACTGTCTTGTAGAAATGTGTCTACCACCCAGTCGTCCCTCCCCCTTGCCGTTGGACATGTGTCCAAAAATGATGCCAAACAGTGGACTCCCCTCTAATGTGAAGGGAATAAAGACACGGTTTCTTACAGAGAAGGAGGCAGAGGTGTGAGGAAGTCTAGTGGGTATGACAGTCGATGCACACCCGAGGGGCAGGATGGGGCAGGTCCTATATTGTGTTGGCGTATGTGAGAGGGAGGAGAGAAGCAGGTAATGGTTGCACTTCAGACCCCTCCACGAGGGGTCAGATTCACCACGAGTGCTGTGAATGCCGGTGGGTTGTCCCCTTGGCTGACTCTTCCTGCATGGAGATGCCCCATCCTTGTCACTGTACTCTGTGAGGTTCTCCCACTGTCCAGCTGGTTCTCTAGGGACCGTGGCGTCATCTCTGATCCTCTGCAGCTTTTTGCTCAACTGTTTGTTCTTTCTTAACATGCCACCTCACACCCTTCTGTCACCCGTCACAATCCTATTTGTATCACCTTCTCCAGTGTCTGAACTTGACCTAGATCCGAAGTAATCACTCCCTTCCCTGGGTTTCCACATACATCTTATTCTGACTGTCAACTTCCTACTTCTTTTGTTGTTCCTCCTGCTCTTCTTTTTTTTTTTTTTCCGGTACACGGGCCTCTCACTGTTGTGGCCTCTCCCGTTGCGGAGCACAGGCTCCGGATGCTCAGGCCCAGCGGCCAAGGCTCATGGGCCCAGCCGCTCCGTGGCATGTGGGGTCTTCCCGGACCGGGGCACGAACCCGTGTCCCCTGCATCGGCAGGCGGACTCCCAACCACCGCGCCACCAGGGAAGCCCCCTCCTGCTCTTCTTAATCTGCCGCTACTGACCAGATAGTCCGTGTGAGGCACTATGCTTTTCATTGTCATTTTATTGCCTTCCCTATAACCCCACGAACTAAGTATTTTTTCACATAAAGAAATGGAAGCTTAGAGAAAAGAGGTGACATTCTCTGTGGTTTTGTGGCTACAGAGTTTCTGAAGTGAGGCTGTGGTCTTCACCCAGCCTGCTATGCTGCTGGTCCTTCTCTTCCTGGCATATGTGGCACTCAGGCCCCATATGATGGTGATACTTCCCTACTTCCTTATAAGAATGTAAGCTTTGTTTCCCCATTTAAGCAACAAGACGTGGTTTCTCACTCATCCTTATGTTCCTCTTGGCTCTTATTATGCTACTGTGTTTTTAGTGGGAATGATTGTGTATGGTCAAATGTATGTCTGTATGTTCCTATGTGTATATATATTTGGATGGGTGGCGGATGGCTGCATGGGTGAGTGCACTGCTCAGTAATTCTTCTCTTGCAATAAACAGTTTGGAATGTGGCATCCTCTCTCGAAGCAACTCAGTCTCGCTGAATTTCTGAAGTCTTGAGTCTTTCTTGCAATTCTGCCAATCTCTCTTTTCTTTTTAATATAACCTTTTTTGAATACGTAAAGGAAGAAATTTCCCTTGCATATATACATTTTAAAGACAAACATGGATAAAGGTTCATGGATATTCAGACTTTTTAAAATATAGCTCCATCTCTTCATCTGCTATATATTATGACATGATATTTGTTAGAAGTGTAAGATTTGCTTTCCTTTATATTTAATTTAAATGTTAGTGCATCCTCTGTTGCTCTCAGTGTTTTTATAATTCATGTTATTTTTGTTTAATTTTTTATACACTTTCTAAAGTTTATATCCATTTTCTTTTTTTGTCCATTTAGAATGTTCTGTACCATTAGTGAAATCCCCAGGTAGTAGGTAACAGTTTTCATTTACCGTGTGAGTTGATGAGGTCTCGTGTCTCAGCTTACGCCATTGCCATTCTTTGCCTATGTACATATGCGCCCTCAATTTCTAGCCCATAAAGCCTTAACATTCATAGCTTAATTCAGGCCCTGACTTCCAGGAACCTCAGCCACAAAGACAGAGTGTAGAACTAACAGAAATCACACAGTCCACCTTTCGCTGGTATAAAGATGAGAACTGCAGTGCAGAGAGTGTGAGTGTTTTTTTCAGAGATGCACAACCTGTTTGTGGTCAAGTTGGTACCAGTCCTCAGGTCCCCTTTGTTTGAGTCCAGAGTTATCAGGACTTTGTATTATATTCTACTCTGTCCCTCAGCCATAACCTCTATGTGTCTCATACAGTCCTTTTCACAACTGTCCTTCTAATAGATTTACTTGTGTATGGTCCTGTCTCCTTTGGTAGACTCGGACCTTTTAGAGGCTGGGGCTGCCTGACTCATGCCTTTACTCCCAACAGCCTCCAGCAGGACACCTGACACCTAGTAGCTACTCAATGATGTTTGCGGTGATAATAATAAACTACAGCAATATGAGCGTGCTTTTCCAGGCACAGATTCGAGCTTCTTAACCACTTCTTAGGCTTTATGGTTCTGTTTGAATTTCTTTTACCTCGTCTTCCCATTCCTTGAGCTTTTTAGCCCAGAATTTGTTTAACCACTGCTACCTTGAAGTTACCGATTACATTTCTTACCTTCGTATTATGTCTGTAATCTCTGGGGTTTGCTTTCTCATTTTTAATTTCTGACTGTGAAAGTAGAAAAAGTATCCACATGTTCTCCACATCAACTTATATTTATGTGATACCATACGTTATAATTTTTTTTACCAGGTATTCTGCTAATAACTTTCTCTAAAGGGCTTTGGCACATTTAAGAGTAGATGTACTTTTTTTCCCAAGTTAGTAGCTCTTTAGGCCTTAGGGTCTTTTTATTTTACTACCATTGTTTTCATTGATTTTTTTTTTCAACAACTTGTGTGTCTTGGAATGCCCCTGCATTTCCAAATACCTCTTCGTGTCTTGTACTATATGCTTATGAGCCCATATATATATTTTATTGTTTTGTCTTCTTGCAAATTTTACCATGTTAAGTGTCTACGTATTTTTTTATGGAAAGAAGTTGGTATGTATATATGGTTTTGTCTCATCACGTTCTGTTCTAGACTGATGAGAGCAATAAGATGATGCAATTTTTCTTTTGGTCTTTAAAGTACTAGCAGTAGTTTTTTTGTTTTGTTTTGTTTTGTTTTTAAAATACATATTAGTGGATATATGTCAATCCCAATCTCCCAATTCCTCACACCACCACCCCTACCCTGCCACTTTCCCCCCTTGGTGTCCATATGTTGGTTCTCTACATCGGTGTGTCGGTTTCTGCCCTGCAAACAGTTCATCTGTACCATTTTTCGAGGTTCCACATATATGCGTTAATATACGATATTTGTTTTTCTCTTTCTGACTTACTTCACTCTGTATGACAGTCTCTAGATCCATCCATGTCTCTACAAATGACTCAGTTTCGTTCCTTTTTATGGCTGAATAATATTCCCTTGTATAATAATATTCCATTGTACCACATCTTCTTTATCCATTCATCTGTCGATGGGCATTTAGGTTGCTTCCATGTCATGGCTATGGTAAATAGTGCTGCAATGAACATTGGGATATCTTTATGAATTACAGTTTCTCTGGGTATATGCCCAGTAGTGGGATTGCTGGGTCATGTGGTAATTCTATTTTTAGTTTTTAAAGTAACCTCCGTACTGTTCTCCATAGTGGCTGTATTAATTTACATTCCCACCAACAGTACAAGAGGGTTCCCTTTTCTCCACACCCTCTCCAGCATTTGTTGTTTGTAGATTTTCTGATGATGCCCATTCTAACTGATGTGAGGTGATACCTCATTGTAGTTTCGATTTGCATTTCACTAATAATTAGTGATGTTGAGCAGCTTTTCATGTGCCTCTTGGCCATCTGTTTTTCTTCTTTGGAGAAATGTCTATTTAGGTCCTCTGCCCATTTTTGGATTGGGTTGTTTGTTTTTTTTGATATTGAGCTGTTTATATATTTTGGAGATTAATCCTTTGTCCGTTGATTCGTTTGCAAATACTTTCTCCCATTCTGAGGGTTGTCTTTTCATCTTGCTTGTACTTTCCTTTGCTTTGCAAAAGCTTTGAAGTTTCATTACATCCCATTTGTTTATTTTTGTTTTTATTTTCATTACTCTAGGAGGTGGATCAAAAAAGATCTTGCTGTGATTTATGTCAAAGAGCGTTCTTCCTGTGTTTTCTTCGAAGAGTTTTATAGTGTCCGGTCTTAAATTTAGGTCTCGAATCCATTTTGACTTTATTTTTGTGTATGGTGTTAGGGAATGTTCTAATTTCATTCTTTTCCATGTAGCTGTCCAGTTTTCCCAGCACCGCTTATTGAAGAGACTGTCTTTTCTCCATTTGTATATCCTTGCCTCCTTTGTCATAGATTAGTTGACCATAGGTGTGTGGGTTTATCTCTGGGCTTCCTATCCTGTTCCATTGATCTGTATTTCTGTTTGTTGTGCCAGTACCATGTTGTCTTGATTAATGTAGCTTTGTAGTATAGTCTGAAGTCAGGGAGTCTGATTCCTCCAGCTCCATTTTTTACCCTCAAGACTGCTTTGGCTATTCGGGGTCTTTTGTGTCTCCATACGAATTTTAAGATTTTTTGTTTTAGTTCTGTAAAAAATGCCATTGTTAATTTGATAGGGATTGTATTGAATCTGTAGATTGCTTTGGGTAGTATAGTAATTTTCACAATATTGAGTGTTCCAATCCAAGAACATGGTATATCCATCTGTTTGTATCATCTTTAATTTCTTTCATCAGTGTCTTATAGTTTTCTGCATACAAGTCTTTTGTCTCCCTAGGTAGGTTTATTCCTAGGTATTTTATTCTTTTTGTTGCAGTGTAAATGGGAGTGTTTCCTTAATTTCTCTTTCAGATTTTTCATCATTAGTATATAGAAATGCAAGAGATTTCTGTACATTAATTTTGTATCCTGCAACTTTACCAAATTCATTGGTTAGCTCTAGTAGTTTTTTGGTGGCATCTTTAGGATTCTCTATGTATAGTATCATGTCATCTGCAAACAGTGGCAGCTTTACTTCTTCGTTTCCAATTTGTATTCCTTTTATTTCTTTTTCTTCTCTGACTGCCATGGCTACAACTTCCAAAACTATGTTGAATAGTAGTGGTGAGAGTGGACATCCTTGTCTTGTTCCTGATCTTAGAGGAAATGCTTTCAGTTTTTCACAATTGAGAATGATGTTTGCTGTGAATTTGTCACATATGGTCTTTATTATGTTGAGGTAGGTTTCCTCTATGCCCACTTTCTGAACAGTTTTTATCATAAATCGGTGTTGAATTTTGTTAAAAGCTTTTTCTGCATCTATTGAGATGATCATATGGTTTTTATTCTTCAATTTATTAATATGGTGTATCACATTGATTGATTTTTGTATATTGAAGAATCCTTGCATCCCTGCGATAAACCTCACTTGATCATGGTGTATGATCCTTTTGATGTGTTGTTGGATTCTGTTTGCTAGTATTTTGTTGAGGATTTTTACATCTATGTTCATCAGTGATATTGGTCTGTAATTTTCTTTTTTTGTAGTATCTTTGTCTGGTGATGGTGGCCTCATAGAAAGAGTCCGGGAGTGTTCCTTCCTCTGCAATTTTTTGGAAGAGTTTGAGAAGGATGGGTGTTAGCTCTTTGCTATATATTTGATAGAATTCACCTGTGAAGCCATCTGTTCCTGGACTTTTGTTTGTTGGAAGCTTTTTAATCACAGTTTCAATTTCATTACTTGTGATTGGTCTGTTCATATTTTCTATTTCTTCCTGGTTCAGTCTTGGAAGGTTATACCTTTCTAAGAATTTGTCCATTTCTTCCAGGTTGTCCATTTTATTGGCATAGAGTTGCTTGTAGTAGTCTCTTAGGATTCTTTGTATGTCTGTGGTGTCTGTTGTAACTTCTCCTTTTTCATTTGTAATTTTATTGATTTGAGTCCTCTCCGTCTTTTTCTTGATGAGTCTGGCTAATGGTTTATCAATTTTGTTTATCTTCTCAAAGAACCAGCTTTTAGTTTTATTGATCTTTGCTATTGTTTTCTTTGTTTCTATTTCATTTATTTCTGCTCTGATCTTTATTTCTGCTCTGATCTTTCCTTCTACTAACTTTGGGTTTTCTTTGTTCTTCTTTCTCTAGTTCCTTTAGGTGTCAGGTTAGATTGTTTATTTGAGATGTTTGTTGTTTCTTGAGATAGGCTTGTATTGCTATGAGCTTCCCGCTTAGAACTGCTTTTGCTGCGTCCCATAGGTTTTGGATCATTGTGTTTTCATTGTCATTTGTCTCTAGGTATTTTTTGATTTCTTCTTTGACGTCTTCAGTGGTCTCTTGGTTATTTAGTAATGTACTGTTTAGCCTCTCTATGTTTGTGTTTTTTACATTATTTTTCCTGTAATTGATTTCTAATCTCATGGCGTTGTGGTCAGAAATGATGCTTGATATGATTTCAATTTTCTTAAATTTACTGAGGCTTGATTTGTGACCCAAGCTGTGATCTATCCTGGAGAATGTTCTGTGCGCACTTGAGAAGAAAGTGTAATCTGCTGTTTTTGGATGGAATGTCCTATAAATATCAATTAAACCTATCTGGTATGTTTTGTCATTTAAAGCTTGTGTTTCCTTATTAATTTTCTGTTTGGATGATGTGTCCATTGGTGTGAGTGAGGTGTTAAAGTCCCCCACTATTACTGTGTTACTGTCGATTTTCTCTTCTATAACTGTTAGCAGTTGCCTTATGTATTGAGGTGCTCCTATGTTGGATGCATGTATATTTATAATTGTTATATCTTCTTCTTGGATTGATCCCTTGATCATTATGTAGTGTCCTTCCTTGTCTCTTGTAACATTCTTTATTTTAAAGTCTGTTTTATCTGATATGAGCATAGCTACTCCAGCTTTCTTTTGATTTCCATTTGCACGGAATATCTTTTTCCATCCCCTCACTTTCAGTCTGTATGTGTCCCTAGGTCTGAAGTGGGTCTCTTGTAGACAGCATATGGATGGGTCTTGTTTTTGTATCCATTCAGCAAGTCTTTGTCTTTTGGTTGGAGCATTTAATCCATTCACGTTTAAGGTAATTATCGATATGTATGTTTATATTGCCATTTTCTTAATTGTTTTGGGTTTGTTTTTGTAGGTCCTTTTCTTCTCTTGTGTTTCCCAGTTAGAGAAATTCCTTTAGCATTTGTTGTAGAGCTGGTTTGGTGGTGCTGAATTCTCTTAGCTTTTGCTTGTCTGTAAAGCTTTTAATTTCTCCATCAAATCTGAATGAGATCCTTGCAGGGTAGAGTAATCTTGGTTGTAGTTTCTTCCCTTTCATCACTTTAAGTATATCATGTCACTCCCTTCTGGCTTGTAGAGTTTCTGCTGAGAAATAAGCTGTTAACCTTATGGGAGTTCCCTTGTATGTTATTTGTCGTTTTTCCCTGCTGCTTTCAATAATTTTTCTTTGTCTTTAATTTTTGCCAATTTGATTTCTATGAGTCTTGGCATGTTTCTCCTTCGTTTATCCTGTATGGGACTCTCTGAGCTTCCTGGACTTGGGTGGCTATATCTTTTCTCATGTTAGGGAAGTTTTCGAATATAATCTCTTTAAATATTTTCTCGAGTCCTTTCTTCTCTTTCTGGGATCCCTATAATGCGAATGTTGTTGCCTTTAGTGTTGTCCCAGAGGTCTCTTAGGCTGTCTTCATTTCTTTTCATTCTTTTTTCTTTATTCTGTTCCGCAGCAGTGAATTTCACCATTCTGTCTTCCAGGTCACTTATCTTGTTCTTCTGCTCAGTTACTCTGCTATTGATCCCTTCTAGTGTATTTTTTATCTCAGTTATTGTATTGTTCATCTTTGTTTGTTTGTTCTTAATTCTTCTAGGTCTTTGTTAAACATTTCTTGCACCTTCCCAATCTTTGCCTCCATTCTTTTTCTGAGGTCCTGGATCATTTTCACTATCATTATTCTGAATGTTCCCTATCTCCACTTCGTTTAGTTTTTTGTCTGGGGTTTTATCTTGTTCAGTCATCTTTTACATAGCCCTCTGCCTTTTCATCTTATCTATCTTTCTGTGAATGTGGTTTTTGTTCCACAGGCTGCAGGATTGCAGTTGTTCTTGCTTCTCGACACAAAGTCTGCTAGTGTTGGAGGGTCTCCTGCAGAGGTGGGGGGCACCTGTGGCTCACCACAGGGACAAGGACACTGGCGGCAGAAGTTCTAAGGAGTACTCCCTGGTGTGAGCCCTCCTGGAGTCCGCCATTAGCCCCACCCAGCAGTAGTGTTGTTTTTCCTGTAATCAGGGTCCTTTCTTTGCTTCAAATTTTCAAAAATTCCCCAGAGCCTTAGACTTTGATGGCAGAATAGGGTATAGATCTTTCTTTTTTTTGTCCTTGGTAGATACCAAAGTACGTGAGCTTTTTTCCTGTACTAATACATTATTTTATGGAGATGGTTTTGAAATTTTCCTACCGTTATAACTCTGGCAGTTGGAAATTTTCTCTCTCTCTCTCTCTCTCTCTCTGTCAATAGTTTGGCTGAATGACATTTGATAATATTTTGTATCTCTCATTACAATATCATACAGAATGATTTGTAGAGTTTGCAAGTTTGTAAAGTTGGAGTTATCTTACGGCTTGAGGTTGACTTTCTCCAGTGTCTGAAGTTTCTTTTAAAAAATATTTTTTATATAAGATTAAAAAAAAAATGAATCCATAGGGTACAAATTCCAGGTGACCGTTTCAGTAGAATTCCTTTTACTTGTACACTCCTTTGTAGTTCATACAGCACTTCCATATTTATTGTTATTTAATTCTCAAAAGAGAGTTTTTACTGTAGCTCTCTGAGTTAGGTAGAACAGATGCTATTGCCATTTTACTGAGTGGTAAACTACCAGAAGTGAAATAACTTTTTCCATAATCATGTAGTTAGTAAAATTGTAGAGCTAGGCTCTATTCTTTATATCTAGGGCTCTTGCTGATTTTAAAGGTTTCTATTTATTAGAGATTGGGCTAGACAGCCTCATCTATTTTAACTCCATTATTTTATTATTTCATGATTTTTCTTTGAAATTAATTTCAAAATGGTTGCTCTTTTCACAAACTTTTCCTATGTATATTACCTTACACACTTCTGTAAAACATAAACAAAGCCTCTGTTTTCAAGCTTTGCCTACATCGCTTCACCTTGACTTGTAAAGTCAAATCAGAATAGGTGAAGTGAATTCTATTCAGTGAGGGTCCTAAGCCTGGAAATTTTTTACTAGATGTCTCTGTGCTTTCTACTACCTGAGGTTACTAACCCATTCTATGGAGAGGGAATAGTTATAGGTGATTGATAATCTGGGGTAAACATAGTAACCAGAACAAATGTCCTCATAAGCAGCTGATCTCCTATGATGGAAATGGCAGCCAAGCTTGTTTCCATTCCACTCTCCTGCCAGAGCCATTCTTCATGTTTTAACCACAAAATCTTTGCGCAGCAGAACTAGAAAAGTGTTTGAAGGTTTTCTAGGCCAATTCTTTTACTTGTCAGATGTGAGAACTGAGTCTGAGAGGGAAGAGAATGTCTTCCCAAGGTTACCCAAGAGTTTGGGGCTGAACTGGCTCCAGAGTTCAGGCCCTGAATGTGCTCATTCCATTGGGTCTCCACTGACTTAGATTGGAAGAGACAAAGTTGGGGCTTGGTTCCTAGGAGTTGATGAGTCTGATTATTGTTACTTGGTGCACAACTAGCTTTCAGTGATATGAAGTCATGTAACTTGGTCAGGCAGCACGTGTTTGTTTTCTCAACAGATAGCTAAAATGTGAGGGAAACGGATGGCCACCTATGGCAATATATTTGAAGAAGTAGTTTAGAATGGATTTTTTCTGCCATTTTTAATCTTGCCCATATAAGCCAATTTGATGCTGCTTCTCTTCTTACAGTTAGTAAAAGCTTTTTCTTTTTTACACCTGGAATAATTGGCAGTAGAAAATATATAAGGACTGATGGTGAGCTCTGAACAAGGTGATGTTGAAATATTTATACTTGCAGTTCACGCTCCTGTCTCTGGAGTCCTATCGTCTCTCTTCCCTGACATGAAAGGTGAATCTGGCCTGTGATTTTTCGAGGTACAAATGGGAAACATCTTCTTTATGTAGTTCTGACAGTCCTGTTAAGTTGCCAGCCATCACAGAAGAACACTCGCGACTTCTCAAGACTGTTTGTTATAACCATGCATGGTCTGTCAGGAGGACAGTCGCAGCTTCACTGAAACATCAGGAACTCTAATGAGACTAGAGTTTGACTGGCATGCCCCTTTTCTGGTTCAGAGTAAGCATCTTGAGCGTCATCTATCACTGTGGAGTGCCAGTACATGAGTTTTAATTTTCAGAGCCTCAGGGGGGAAGAAGGGCAAGCTGTTCATTCATTAAAGGGTTGGGTAATAATTGTATTAATTTGATCTTTACGTTGCACCTTCCTGAAGAGGAAAGAACTTGTAATTCTTTGGGTGAAATCGTGAAATCAGATCTTACTAAATATTCATAGGCCTTATCGACACTGCAAAGAGCCAAGGTTCAGTGCTGACTTGGTGGTCAGGGTATTTACATACCAGCCTCAGTTTCACCACTTGACCTTGGGCATGACAATTTTCTATTCCATATTTCTTAATTTATAAAACTAGTTGTTAATATTAATTATCTTACCAGATTGTTTTGAGGATCAAATATAACAGTGAGTATAAAAATGTTTTATAAATTATAAAATACCTTACGACTCTAGGAATTACTTTTGCATACTTATTCAACAATCATTTACTTAAAACAGAATTTGTGCCAGACACTCTTCTAGGGGCTGAAGTAATGAGCAAAACAGAGATTGATCTCTGCCCTCATAGAGTGTATTTCTTGTTATAATAAAAATAACTAGTTGCTTTTATTAATATTAAGTAATATTGATAAAATTATAAAACAGTATTTATTTAATAAATGCATTTAATAATTTTACACACACTATTACTAATAATTTTTCTAAATTATAATACTAGTACTATAAGACTAATAAATATATAGTAATATAAATATAATTATTACTACTAATAATATTCATAAATACTGGTAAACAGTATTAACCTCTAATAACAGTGATAGGAATCACAGTGCCTCAGTATTATATATATTATAAAATTCTTGAACCAGGATGAATCTTAAAAATTATCTAATACAATTTCATTTCTCAGATAAGAATAGTTAATTCCCTAATACATTTCTAGGAGGTATAGGACCTTTTCTCTAGGAATGCTGTAAATAACAAATCAAAATAGTTGAATACAGACAGGGGTTATTGCCTCAGTTTTAAAGGCTCAGAGCGGTCAGGTGGTTTGTTCAATATTACAGAACAGTAAGTGGTGAAGCTGAGTCTGGATCCTGTGGATCCGTCCATTATGGCCACTGTTCTGTGTCACTGAAGTGTTTTGGGTGACTTGCTTAGAATCTACAGTGATAGAATTAATGTATGTGCACAGAGTGAGTGGATTAGATGTTTTAGAACAAAAACGAATTCCTGAATTGTTGACAAAAATCTCTTTTATTTTGTAACCTGTCAGCTTAATTAACTGCTGAAGTGAATGCCTTCATGAGGTGGTAGATTCCTCATCCGTGTCTGACTCCAAAAACT
Organism: Monodon monoceros; assembly: GCF_005190385.1. Lineage (NCBI taxonomy): Eukaryota > Metazoa > Chordata > Mammalia > Artiodactyla > Monodontidae > Monodon > Monodon monoceros. Next base: position 79,087,452 of record NW_021703767.1, on the reverse strand, counting down.
GTGAATAATGCAATATTGTGTGGTGAGGTGCTCTTTAATCTTCATTTTTAAATTCTATAAATGTGTGATACAATTTTCACTCCATGTTTTAAATGTGAAGAAAGCTTAATTTCTTTTTCAAGAATAAAAATAAATGTAGAACTACAATAAGGCATCACCATACACCCTTAAGCCAGGTAAAATAAAAAATCATATATGCTGGCGAAGGTGTGGAGAAGCTGAATCTCTCATACATTGCTGGTAGTTGTATGAAAAATGGTATAATAACTCTGGAAAACTCTTTGGCAGCTTTTATTTTTAAAACCCACATAAATGTCTACTAACCATATGATTTAGCAGTTGTACCCTGGAGCATTTAATCCAGAGACATGAAAAATTATGTTCACAAAAACTCCTGTACATGAATGTTCATAACTTTTTTCATAATGGCAAAATACTGGCAACATCTCAAATGTCCTCCAATGGGTAAATGTTTAAATAGACTCAGGTCCATGCATACAGTGGAATGGTACTATTCGTTAATAAGAAGGAGTGATCTATTGATACATGCAGCATCCTGGATTCACCTCAAGGGCATTATGCTTAATGAAAAAAGAAGAATCAGTCTTGAAGGATTATATATACCATATGATTCCATTTATAAGACATTCCTGAGATGACTAAACTCTAGTGATGGAGAACAGATTAATGGTTGTTAGGGGACAGGATTGGAGATGGAATGGGGCAGGGAATTCATACCAAGAAAAAGCAACAGGGAATTGGTGGTGGAAGAGTTCTGTATCTCAATTGCAGTGGTGGTTACATGAACCTGTACATGAGTTAAAATAGCATAGATCTATATACACAGACAAAGGAATTCAGGTTAAAATATGATGAAAACTGAATAAGGGCTAGTTAACAGTATTGAAACAATGTCAGTTTTCCTGGCTTGGATTTTGTATTATATCTTTATCAGACGTTACCATTGGGGGAGGCGGGGTGAGCAGTACATGGGACTCTTTATACTATTTTTACAACTTTCTGTGAGTCTATATTTTAAAATAAAAACTTTCAGAACAATAAGGTAAATACATACATATAGATTTCTTAATGTTTTCTTGTCCATCTCAAGGTGCCATCTTGCATGCACCATTTGAAGATCCCTGTTACAATGGTGGTTTACACCAGTGTTTTTCAAAGCTGGCCAGTCATCAGAAAGACTTGGGGAACATTAAAAAAAAAAAAACAAAACACGGTCCCTGGGGCTCAGGTCAGTCCTACAGAATCAGGATCTCAGGGCATGGGTCCCAGAAATCTGCATTAAAACAAAATGAAATAAAACTCGCCAGATAATTCTGATTGACACTCAACCAAAGTTTGGGAACCATTTGTTTATTTCAGTAACTCCAGGGGCCAATCTTTTAATGCCCTTGAACCTTCTCCAGGTCCTGTGGGTACAGACTCTCTCCTTAGTAAAGGATAGTGGCTGTGGAAGTCTTATGCATCTTTTATCGTATGAACAATGTAGCGATTCAGGGGCTCAAATCGTCCTTCATGATGCTGTGCTTTTCACCATAAATACCAGTTTCCTTCATATGTTGTTCCAAGGAATTTTAATTGGTATCCAAAAACAGAAGATGTAAATAAAAAAGATTCTTCTAGAATGCCTCAGCAGTGCCCAAACTTTTTCATTGTAGAGCACTTGCTCTTGTGTAACTTCAGGTAACAATGCCTGAAATGTCAGCCGATTTTGGGTCACAACAGGCCTATGTAAATCATCTATAAATGGATTCATTATGAATATTATAAAAATAAATCCGACACCTAAGCCTTTGGGTAAATGTGCCATATAAAGAAATCATACCCTGGAACAATGATTGACCCTAGGAGCTGTAAAAGAAAGAAATATCATGCTGTTATATTTTTATCATCCTTCCTTAAATTTACAGTATCCAGAGACTGGACGGCTGAGGATAGCACCAGAGAGAGGAGGGCAGATCCCTGAGGTGTGACACCTAGACCCTGCTAGCACTTTGACCTTCCAGCATTCTCTCTTACTATCCATTCTGTATGTTGTTCTGTATCTTGCTGCTTTCAAGCAGAATAGATGGTCTGCTAGTAAAGGTAGACATATAATAGCAGAGGTTGAATTCTGTAAATTCTGTAAGCCCTTAAGAAGATGAAGGATGTGGTGTAGGAGGAATTGGGGAAAGCTTCACAGAAGAGGGGACATCTGAGCTGAGTCTTGGAGAGTGAGTTAGTTGTTAGCCAGGCAGAAGAGGGTGGTGGACAGCATGACGTGCCAAGCAAAGGGAACGGCATATGCAAACGCAGAGCAAGGTGCCGGTTCTGACCCTTGTAGTTTTAGCAGCTCTTTGCTGATGTCCTTAGGTGGTGCATCGGGGCTCCTGGGAACTTTGCAATATGAGCAAAGTAACTTCCCTCTGAGCAGACTCAACATCTCGTGTGCTTTGACACATATCTCTAGGAATAGCTCCAGGAAGTTGGGTAGCTACAGGCAGGAAGCACCAAGAAACAAAGCATACTGATTTTATTACACCACGGGCAAGAGCTACTATCCTGGTGGTCTTGGCCAGAAGGATCAGGCCATTTCTCTCAAAGCGTCTATCATGCTTGAGAATGAAATGTTTCTGTCTGTACAGATGCTAAGTCCATAAAGCAGGGGGAAAAAACCAAGTCTTCTTTAATTCTCCCCAAACTAGGTCAAAGTAGCCTTTTTTACGTAGTCAAAACACTCATCCTTAAGAATGTGAGATGTGAGGCAACTAAAACATTTTTTTTTTCTGGTTCTGGTTTATCTCCTTTTTGGGGTGATCCTGAGAAAATAGGAAGCAGTGAAGGAAGAACTTTATTATGAAATATTCACTATAACTTGCAACTTTAAAGATTTTGTGTGTGTGTGTGTGTGTGTGTGTGAATAGATTTTGAAGCACTTTCCCACATAGAATCTAATTTAATAACCAGCATATCCTGTAACATTATTATGGTTCCTATATTATTAAGGTTCCTAGAGACAAATGAACAATTTGAGATTCAGAGGACTCACAGCAAAGCTTATAAATGTAGAAGCCACATTTGACCAAACTTGAGTGTTTTCCCTTAAGTAAAGCATTGGTAATATAGAATAACCAGTGCATAATAATTGTTGACCACTGCTATTGCTAAAACAGTTTCTCTGGGAGAACTTTGTTGTAACGATGTGAAAGACTTTTTAGTGGATTTATTAGTCTGTTTCATCTGCTTCACTGTTAACCTCATCTTTCAGTTACACTATAAAAGATGGGTATCATCACCCTCAATCTACAGAGAATATAATACAAAGTGAAACAGCCAGCACAGGGCAAGGCTGGGCTTTGAATCCTCGCTTCCTAGCTCCAAGTCCAGAGGTTTTCCTTGGCTCTACATTGCATCTCATGTTAATGCTATTATTATTTTTTAAAAGAAGAAAATTCTCACAATTATTTTCCCTGGTCATTACCATTCAGAGATATTTGAAAATTGGATTTGTCCAAAAATATGTGAAAATTACTTAGAATCACCTGTGCATGGGTGTGTATGGGATGAGGTATGAAAGTATAAAACAGCCAAAGTAATCTCTGTAAGTCATTACCAAGAAGACATTATTTCAGAGAGCCTTTGAAAGAACCATTTGAAATATCCATTAATTCTGGTGAATTACGTCATTTTGCTTAGACTTGTTAGATGTCATTGGTAGTTTTACTGACATTGAAATGAAATTAAAATGACATTTAAATTTGCAGATATTTTTGTTATTGATCTGTTCATATATAATAATGACTTGTAGTTTATTAAGTGCTTCCTTTGTAAAAAAAATATTTACTGGAAAAAGAAATCTCCAAGTTATATGGTGTGTATCTAGAAACATCACCATTTGAGGTGTCATTCATACCCACCCAGTATGGTTCCCAGTAGACTGAATTTGCATTTTCATATCTCACCCTCTGCCTTTACTTCAGTTCCCCTACTCGGCCCAAAGCAGATGCACCTTATGCCATTTTTATTGAACAGAACTCTATAATAGATAGGGAAAGAGTAAAAACACATGCTAGCCCTTAAGCAGTTTATATTTTCATTAGAAACCTGCCATATGAAAATGATCAGGTAACTAACAATATAAAGCTATAAATTCTGTCTGTGAAGTGGCTTTATGGTTAACGACTCAGAGGGTTCAGAAAGAAGAGCCTACTTGGGGCCGGGACAGGATTGGAAGGATAAAAGAGGGGAGGCTCCGAGGAGGCAGTGGTTTAGCACATAGACTCACGTCAGATAGATCTGGGTTCAAGTTTGGATTTTACCCCTTACTTCTCTAGGAACTTGGGCTAACTAGGTTAAGTAGCTACTTAAGCTCTCTCAGTATGTTCTTACATTAAAATAGAGATACACGTATCTCAAATTTTCAAAATTAAGTGAATAAATTGGCATAGTATCCGGCACAAAATAAAGGTGAAACCGATGGAAGCTGCCAGCATTATTGTTGCTATTATTATTATTAAAATTAAAGCATGAACGCTAACCCTGGGAGTAATAATCCATAGCTTTTTCATCTATAGATTTTTAATCATAATTGTCTAAATATAATTCTTACTGGCTATTTTTTAAAATAACCATGGTTTTATCTGTTCTATGATAATGTTTTGCTAATCGACATTTTAGGATCAGCTTGTCTTATTCCTGGTAGAATTGTGATGTGTTTATATGTCCTTTTTGGAATTTGCAAAACACCTTTCTCAGAGAGAGGCCTTACTTTAACCATGTCAGTATGGAAGAAAAAGGATTCATATGTATGGTATCTCTTTAAGAAGGAACGTTTTTATTATTGAACTAGTATCACTGATAATAGCATAAGTGAACATTATATAAAGCAAACTGTATAAAGTAAACCATTTTTATTAATTTAAAAACGCTTTTGTTTTCTAAATTCTTAAATGAGGCAGAGAGATTTTAGAGATGTTATTAATTATATCATCACAGAAAAATAATTAATTAATTTGCTTAGGAATTTTATGTTGGGTCCCATTTATCTCTGGGATTCATACTTGGAATTTAGCCTGTCTCCTGAAATTGTATTTAAACTTGGTCTCCATGTGTATGTCTTTTTCAGGGAAAGGGTCCACATGTCATCAAATCCTCAAAGAGTTACTTAACTCACTCATTAAGAAAGACAACATCCCTGCCTAAGAGGTCACCAGTCTCCCAAGCCAGTAATATTAACGCTGCTTAAATAAAAGCCAGGGTTTCCTTTTCCTATTGCCAAATGTAGGAGGCAGTGTCTGAAGAGAGAACTGAGCATTTGGTGGTGATGGTGGTGCAGGTTCTAATAATTATATTAGAAATTACAGTGAATGTACAATATAACATACAATGTATATACACAATTATCTCATTATATATATGGTTTTGATACACATTTATATCTATTTGCACATCTCCTCTGGGCCGTGCATATGTAAGGCGAGGCATGGAGATGGACAAGGCATGGGCTCTTTCCTCTAACCACGCAGGGGTATTCATTCCCATCTGATGGTTGAGGAGATGGAAGTTCTGTGATGAAATTGACTATACCTGGTCCTACAGGTAGAAAGTGGTCAAGAGGAGATTCTTGAGTTCTTTATACTGCAGTATGCTTTCTGTTGCCTAGCATATAATTATTACCCATACATTTTTACTTATTTCTCTTATATGTGAATTTAAAATGTCATATTTGTTCTGCTTCCATTATTGCAGTTTTGAATGATGATGCATCAGTGCAGTGGCCTATTTTAGCGGAACCACAATAGCTTGGGTAGAAAGAAAAAAAAAAGATTCAACATACTCAGGAATGGAAAGCAGCCATCTTTTTATAGCTAAAATTGCAAACATCTGGCAATTACTCTGTTCTACCTCCCTTCAAAAAAAAAGAAGAATCATCCCTTCAACTGCAGCCTGCCGCTGCGTTTAATCAAGGCAGCTATGCAAGCCTCAAGGAGCAATAGGTTTTGATTCAAGGAGGCCATGGCCTAATCCAGTTGGCCAGAGTTTCTTTGGAAAGTACACCATTTAATACTCCCCATATGCTACCGTGTTATATAATGATAATAATAGTAATACGGCAATTAATGGCTGTAGAAAATCCCCTTTTGCTTTCCTGCCCTGCTTCATTTGTGGTGGTTCTTCTGGCAGCTTTTATATTTTGGAGTTTAACTGTTTGGGTCAAGTTTGCCTCTCTCCATCCTCTGGAGCTTTTTTGTACTCTTAAACAGAAAGTTCAGCTACATCAACGCAAGCAACAATTACTGATTTGATTTTATTATAAACTGGTCTAGTAAAATGTTGAAGGAACAAATTGATTTCTTTTGAAAGCCTGGCAGTGATCATATAGTCAAAAAAAACAATCCACCATGGTTATGATTCCTTCATACCCCACCCTTGTTTCTTGTTGTGATAATTGTTTGTGAAACTAGTTCTTCCCTCCCTGGCAAAAGTCAGCTCTGTTGGCAGGGGAAGTGAGAATGGCTGGTGGTTTGCAATAAGGCTGAGAGTCAGAACTTCTGCATTTTTCTCTTGGGGCCAGTGCCAGCTTTCATTCTGGCCTTGACCAATGTGCTTACCTTTCTATTCCCCATTTACCTTTCTCTTCCTCTGAGCCACTGAAGGGGAGAGGTGGACTTTTCCCTTCCCAGGTTCTGTCAACCTTATTACCACTGTTGCCTTTGGCTATAGGGTATCTCGGTGAATAATCATTACTAATTTTGAAGGGATGGAAAAGATGTAGTATAAAAAAAAGAAGGTTCAATGGCACAGTGATTTTCAAAAACAACCTCAAGAACTAAAAATAGGCTGTTTTCTAGTGTTATAGTGTTAGCATATTATGGTACTTGGAAATCGTAGACATTCAGTGGGGGCCTTGAGTTTATTTTACATTTGCTTTTATGCCTTTGGTAGATCTGTTTTCAATACCCAAAGCCACAGCTCTACCCTTGATGAAATAATTTTGCTAAGCTGTTTCTCCTGCCAGTCTTCCCAAAATTCCAGTGAATTCTACAAACATCTCATTAACATAACTGCAGCTTTGGAAGAGGTGAGACTGTGACTGGGGAGTTTCTGGTTTAAAAAATAAATAAATAAAGGGAAGAAAAGGACAGGAACTCCCAACAATCTGAAATGCATATCTCACTCAGTACAACTTTTCCATGTAGAGCCTGAGAGAGTAATGGTCTCTGGAATCTCAAAATGTGTGTCTCCCTTTCTCTGTCTGCATTCAATGTATTACTTACTGATAGCTCTGACCTTTCTCCTTCATGAACCCACCTTAGAACTTGGGCTCTTTTATTACAGCCAATGTTGTTGCCTATTGCCTTTCTCCTTGATGACCCTGCTAAAGTGGAAGAGGTTATGCCACTGTCTTTCTACCATATTTTCCCTTTACTTTGGGGCTTAAAATCTACAAACATTTTAGAAAACAGCCCACACACTATTGCAGAGGGCTTTAAATGTCTCTCAGTTGTTCTCTACCCTCATGACATGCAAAAGAATCACCTGGGGAGCTTCTAAAAATACCAAGACTTGGCCTTCACCCTCAGATATTCTAATATAATTGATCTGGGCACCTTTTCTTTTTTTTTAAGACACTTTCGAAGCTTTAGAACCACTGAGGCAGACCAGTCTCTCTTCTGATACTTGAGTTTCTACTGTCTCTAACAAGGTGTTTTTCAGGCTTTTCTTGAATATTTCTAGTGCAGGAAACTGAAACTGGCCTTTCTGTCTTTGGACAGTTCTGAGTTTTTGGAAAGTTCATCTTTATTCTGGTTTGAAGTCTGCTTTCATAAAATCAGTGGCCGTATCACTTAGTCTTATAAATTTATAATCTCTTATCATGGAGTTTAGTTAGTACTTAATGTTGTAAGCATGTACCCTCAGGGGGAAAAAATCTGTAACAATCTAATTGCATTTCCCTGGTTGTGATCCAGTTGTCATTAAAGGGAACCACTTTTGAGTTATGAATCTCTGGGAAAGGAACAGTGAAGAGCGAACAGAGAAACAAATTAAGCAGGCACTTATTCTAGTAAGGCATCATCAGAGTTACCTTGCCAGCTAGCTGATTTGGCCTTAAGAGCAGGAACCAGCAGGAATGCTGGCCACCATTAAATTCACGGTGCCTAACACGATTAAGGTGCATTCAGTGAATATTTACTGAATAAATAATATGTATGAAATTTATGAAGGTGGCTCAAATTAAATATACAAAACTGATAGTTTTAAATGTAACAATAGTTTAGAAAATATAGTGAGAGAAGGTCCCTTTAGCAGAGGGAATAAAGCTTAAAATGCCTAGGCACAAATTTAATAAGAGATAACAGAACTTCTCTAGCCACACAAACAAGAACAAAAACAAAATAACGACCCTCAAGCCCTCCAGAATGACATAAGACTCAGTAGCAATCCCCCTGTTGTAGGTCTGCCCTCTTAGACAATCTGAAGTTTGCTTTGGCTTTAATATATGGTGGAGGTGGGAGCATATTTTATTTATAGAGTCACTCGTGTTTCTTTTGGATTAAAAGATATTTTCCTATATTCAGGTGAATTGCAAAGAAAAATCCTCTTTCCTATGTGAGCCCTTGGAGCCTTACAAGATAGTGATTTGTCCCTCACCCCATCTTCTTACCCCCCTTCAAGCTGAACAGTTACATTGTAGGGTTTCTAAAGCTTTTAATTATTTCATTATATTTAGCCTATCCTGGAAAGCGTCATTTGTCAGGACCCAGAACAGACTTAGTGCTACTGAGTGCAGATAGAAAATGGCAAAATCCTCTAAGAGAATTCCTTTTCCTAAACAAAGGTGCAAGTACCAAGGATTACCGTTACAATTTCAGCACAGTTTGTCAGGCTTACTTATAGGACTAGTCTATGTGGTATTATTATGGCTGACTTTTAAAAAATTCATGTGTATACTTTTGAAAATACTCTTTTTCCTTCACTATAAATGGAAAAGAATACAAGGTCTTGGGGGGTAGTAAGGTCAACAAATGAATTTAGAACTTTCTTGTGATTAGATTAAGTAGCTAGATTAGGGCAAGTAGGATTTATGGTTCAATAAATAACTTGGGAGTTCACGGGACTCAAGCAAGTCTAAATTTTGAGGAGACAAATTGGAAAAGTTAGAGTTCAGAATGAGTAATAGTAAAGGCAAAACTAAGATTATTAAGAAGATTATCAGCATTGCCCATGTAATTGTTTTTTGCAATAGCTTTCCCTGGTTTATCTTGTTCATGGGTTCAAGTTGTTTTACAGACCTTTAATTTTTATTCTTTTTATTGTATTTTTCTTAAGGGCAAAGGATAATCTGCTACTTTCCCTCTGCCTATGCCGGTGATTTGTTATTCATGTGTTGCAATTACATGCTACCCCTACCTGGTTGTAGCATGCCTAAAACATTGGTTAATTGAAAAAGTGAACATCAAAACTCTTAAAACTCAGCCTATGAGTTAAGGTGATGAAGTGGCAGCATTCATTCCACAGTTATACTTACCTTTGTGATTTACTATCCCATATATTTGTTTAGAATGTAAAGGATTCATAGTTAGAGTAATAGAGGCAGATGACTCAACACCCAGAGACATCTGGAGAGGAGGTACTGGTAAGATTGTTTCCTGAAACTTCTAAGATCTTCCTGTGGCAACCTGACAAGGTAGAGGCATAGGCACAGGCTTCAAACTCAAAAGTCACATAGATAAGGCCAAGTTCAATAAAACTGAAAACACTTTTACATCATCACTGGTGGCATTGAGCCCTCCAACACCCCCCACCTCAATGTAGATATTTTGGGGGGTATATAGATTTTATTTGTGCCAATAGTCTCCTTTCAATTCATTAACCATGTCATAATTAAGTTCTTTTTTTTCTCTCAGGCATCTTAGATTCCAAATAATGTTACTGTTTCAGAGAGCTTCAGCCATAGCTCCCTTTAGCACAGGGAGATCAGCTCGGTGCTTTGTGACCACCTGGATGGGTGGGATAAGGAGGGTGGGAGGGAGGGAGACGCAAGAGGGAGGAGATATGGGAACATATGTATATGTATAACTGATTCACCTTGTTATAAAGCAGAAACTAACACACCATTGTAAAGCAATTATACTCCAATAAAGATGTAAAAAAAAAAAAGATAGGGTTTTTTGAGGCATCATGTTTTGCGAGTGGTGAATCTATAACATTCCTAAGCAGTGTGTCCCATGCAGTTTGCTCTATATTGGATATAGCCCAGATAAAAATTAACCTGTATGAAAATATTGCCAGCTGTAGACTGAAATTGTCATCGGGCATTGGTGCCTCTTATCCTGGAAAACAGTATCAGCCTTAGGTTGAAGAAGGAGATATATCTTAGGATCTATGCTCACTTTGGGTATTACAAGGAATTTTCCTTCTCTTCAACAGCTGCCAGGACACTTGTTGGTAGTAGATCAGTGCCTTAGTTGGGCATTTGCTGGAAGTAGAGGAAGGGCAAGGCTAGAGTCACAGAGGGAATGCTAGGGCAAAGGCTTGTAGTTAGAAGGTGGGCATCATTCGTGAAGTGCCCTTCAAACATACTGTTTTCAGAAATAAACTCAACCCTAGTAGCACTTGTTATTTCTTCCCCAGAGTATAAAGAACCATGAATCCTAGTTAATAGCTAGGATCTACTGCAAAGTTTGACTTTGTTCTGAATGCAACCTCAGAATTGTGTGGATATTCAATTGAAAGGAGAGAACAAATAACTTGCCAGAATAAAGGGAATTTTTACCTTAGCTACACCAAAAAGGAAGCGCCAGCCAATCAAGAAGGCAACCACTGCACATGACAAGAGCTAACCAGAGGGAAGTGTGGTTCAGTGGAAAGGACTCTTCCTAGCTACGCACTTACGGCCCATGTACATCACCGAACCACCCGGGGTTGGTTTTCCCAATTGTAAAACAGTGAGATTGAACAATATTATCTCTTCATTTCCTGTTCTAAAATTGTATGAAACTATGATTCAGCTACAGAAATTGCGTAAAATTGGTTACTCCTAAGAGGCGTGGAGTAAAATTGTTCCCATGGAATATCATGCGTTTAGTAAGGCCATGAAATGGGCTAAAGGCTCTCCATTCTGTGTGCCCCCCGCGTGTTCCTCTGCCACCTGCCTGCATGCCCTCTCAAGTCTTCCATTCTAGGCTAATATCCTCAAACATTCTTTTTCCTACACCAGAGCAAGATAGAAATTCATGTTCTTAACTACATATAGTTCATGAAGAAGCTAACATTTTATTTGTGTCTACTATATGGCAGGTCTCTGATATACCATCTTTATATCATTATTTGAAATTTGGTACTAATATTTCAAATGTTCAAATAATGAAATTGAGGCTTAGAGAGGTAGTAAATAAGTTGCCTGATGTCTCCTGGCTTAATGAATAATGAATCTTTGATTTGAATCCAGCCATCTCTAAATCCAAATTTCATGATCTTTCTGTTGTATTTTGTATGCTGACTCCCAGAATCTATACGAGAAATATTTGTTAAATGTGCTCACACTGAGATACAGATATATATCTCCCTATATCTGTATATTCATATCCAGCTAGCTAACTAGCTATCAGAAAGAGGGAGGTCTACATCTTTGAGAGTATGCCAAAGTGGAACCTTGCCAGAAGGACTTCTATTTTGAATAGAAATAAGAACCTTAAACTGAAGGCATGAGGTTCTAATGATAAAAGTTTAGATAGATATCAGGAGGTACCAGGAGAGGAATCTGACGGCCATGATGGCTATGGATATATACTAGAGATGATATAGGAACTTGGCCTTGTGGCAAGAAGTGTGGCAAAATAGAAGTTCTTCCCAGTTAAGCTCGGGATCAGGAGGTGAGAATGGGTGAATGGCTGGCTACCTGATTCTTCGAGGTAGTATATAGGAAACATAAACTAGGGAAGATGCATTGGATAAAGATTCAGAATATTTGTTATTTCCTTAAATTTATTTATTTTTTAAAAATATCCTAGTCTGTTTTGAGGGTATCAAAACCTTTAGCAAAGAACCTGTAACCATTTCTTTTTCTTTCTACTGAAATAAAAGCGGGAGGCGGTGGGTGCTGGGGGAGTGGATAGGAGCCTCCGGAAATGGGAATAAAAGCCTAATCTGAACACTCATTCGTTTGTTCATTCAGCAAACATCCATTGAGCACCTGGGACATTTAACCCTATAAACCCAAGAGCTGTGTAGGATTAGAGGTAAACAACGTGGGAACTTTACTTTGGCTGTGTATTTGAGCCAAAGAAGGGGAGGCAGGAGGACTCTGGCTAAGAAACTATTTAAGAGTTTCCTTTCAGCTTTGTCCTTATCCAGGCTGGAGATGCACCCAGAGTATTTTTTGGTCTATTTGGTTACTTGTGAAATTAAAAAAAAAAAAGTATGTTAAAAGTAAGGAGATGGCATGGAACTGTTATGGAAATATATTTCAATATGAATATTGGCAGCTGTAATGATGGATACAGTTGATCCACCATGACCACCATTTAAAGGAAGATGGGAAAATCCTTACACCTTTGTAAAAAAGGACTTTGAAAATCTTGGTCCAGTGGTAGTGAGAGGGTTAGAGAGAGTCTACTGTTTTGTAACCAGGCCCAGTGATCTTGTATGAGACATGTCAGGGTGTTGTCTGCATGCCGTCTTTGCTGATCACAGTAATCGGGTTATAAGAGAAAGAGAAGTAATAGAGTGTCTCTTAGCAACCAACCCCAGGAGAAAGAGAAAATTACTCAAACCTGGCCATCCAGCCAGGGAGGTAGCAAGAAAAATAGTCTGAAAGACTGCTGAAAGTGCTCAGGGCCCCGATTTCTACATGGCAGCTCCTATAGGCTGGCTTGGGTCTCTTTTTTTTTTTTAAAGGAAAGTAAGAATAAATAAGTAAAGAAACAAACAAATCTCTGAAACAGAAACCTTTCTTTCTTTGCCTTCCTTCCTCTCTCTTGTGGTAATTTGTTTTTTTAAACTTATCTCAGAAAGAGGGAGAAAGAGGCAAAGGGTGGGCAGGGACCAAAGAATCTTTGTCTCCTAAAACAGGAACTTGGTGGTCCCAAGCACGAGAGGATGCTGGGGGAGGGAGGTGGTGTCATTTCATTGTGCCCAGTGTTTCCAGATGAGACTGGAAATACTAGAATGCTCCCCAAGGAACAGGAATGCAAAGTCTAGAGGTGGTATTATTAGTTTTATAAGATCTGTTTTTGCCTGCCCTGCTTGTTAACTGTGTAGCAGTCAGCTCTCTAGCTATTAATATTTATCACTACAGACTTTGGTCCAAGGTAGTGACTTCCAAACCTTTTTTTTTTTTTTTTTTTTTGACACAAATGGCAGTAAGAAATAGATTTTACATGAATAATTACACACACACACACATATAGATATAGATAAAGATGTGAAAGAAAATTTCACTTCACAGTACATGCTCTTACTTTACATGATAGACGTTGATGTTTTCTATTCTATTTCAGTTTTTAAAATACTTTTGGGGATCCAGTAAATTGATTTTATGATCCATTAATGAGTTGCTTTCTACAGTTTGAAAAACAGTAGGGGCGGCATTTGCCTTCCATTTTAATTGTATTAAAGTGATGCCAAGCAGCAAGTTCAGCCGTGGTGAGGAGTCCTGGGCCAGCACTGGGATGTTCTGAGTAACGGTTATTTAAGCTAAATATTTTCTTGTCATCTGTCAAGTAGATGCATCCTAAGATCTTGGCTTGAAATTTAGGGGAATAAACCTGAGGCAATTCCTCATGGCCTTTCAACAGTTTAGAAAAAGTGCCATAGTGTGGCCGGGAAGCACGGGATGGTGCCCGGGAGACTTGGTTCCAGCTGGACACATTCTTTTCTCACTTGGAGCCCCTTGATTAGTGATGGGGTTGCATTAGATAATGTCATAAATTCCTTCTGACTGTGACATCTTGGAATTTGTAGCTGGAAGGGACTCCAGAAATTATCCAGTCTAATCGCTTTATCTCCAAGATTCAGTTTGAGAAAAACAACATTGACAGACTCCCTTCTTCCTAAATCTAAGGCTCTGTGTTAGGAAGCAATGTACACAAAAGACTGAATCCTAGTTTCTCACCTCAAATGTCTCAGTCTGGTATAGGAGTAACGACGTGTACACAACTAAGTTCAGAAAGACACAACTTGGGAGTTCCCTGGTGGCCCAGTGGTAGGACTCTGGGCCTTCGCTGCTGTGGCCAGGGTTCAGTCCCTGGTTGGGGAGCTGCGATCTAACAAGCCACACGGCGTGGCAAAAAAACAAGGAAACAAAACAACCCACAACTTGTTAAACACTACAGTTAGGGTAGAATTAAAATATAAAAGATCACAAGAAAGGATAAATGAATCTGACTGGGAAGGTAAAGGCTGAAGGCTACATTAGTGTAGGAGAAGGAAGCTTTGGGGCTGGACTTCGAGGGGGAAAAAAGATTCGTACACGCAGAGATTCATGATAGTAGTCGTGCAGGTAGACTAAACGTTTTAAGTAACGGAAGAATGGCATCGTAATTGCCGCCTCTGAGTTATGTTTTTTGACCTCTCTGAACTCACCAGTATGAGTTCAGTATGGTGAACCCAGTATGGTGGGCTGGTTCCCACCCCCAATCCCACCCTGAAATTTTCTATATTTTATGACTTTTTTTTCTTCCCAACTAACATGACCCCTTAATAATGACCCATTGCCCACTACCTAGTGATAAGGTGAAGTTTGATTAAATAATATCTGTACAGCACTCCCTGCTGCTATAAGCAGCTCCCTGCTTATATAAATACAAGGTGTTATTACAAATTTTTTCACCCCTGGGGGTGAGGAAAGTAAATAAGGAAACACAAATTAATACCTATGGTTTTTTCAAAACAAATAATGCTTGAGGAGGGTGGGAGGGAGGGAGATGCAAGAGGGAAGACATATGGGAACATATGTATATGTATAACTGATTCACTTCGTTATGGGCCAGAAACTAACACACCATTGTAAAGCAATTATACCCCAATAAAGATGTTAAAAAAAATAAGGCTTGAACATTTTTCTTTTTCTTCTTATTTCTTTTTCCCTTTTAGGCAGGACCTTATTTAGTTTGAGCTGATCTTTTAGTAGTTTATAAACCATGGAAATACCCTGCACTGTTGGGGATATTGGAAATAATGTTCTCAGTGATGTCACTTTCTGAACGAGACTGGTTTGGTTAAGTCAGTTTAAGGGACTTAAGTGCAAACGCCAGAATGAATCTGAGGACTTTGGGTTTGTAATTGTGCTTCCATTTTGGGCCTTTCCTTGAGGAAACGCCAGACACTCACATATCTTACTCAACCATCCAGTTCTCTGAAGTTTTCTTATTGGTGTAATGAGACAGAAAGGTGCATTGCCCTCTTGAAGTTCATTTACTGAGCTGCTTTCTCTTCAGGGGCCTCTTCTAGAGCAACTGTCCCATAGATTATACTCTCGATACTTCCTCTGGCCCAGACCTACTGTTAGCAAATTTAGTTAACAGGACTAAATAAAATTCCTTAATATTATATGTTATTTTACATTTGAAAAACATTCACAGCCGTTATTTTACGTGATCCTTAGAACCCTTCTTTGATAGGTAAATGGCAGGGGATACTCTTCCTATTTTGTAGATGTCTCAGCTGAAGTATCCAGAGGTGATGTCATCTCGTATGACTCACGTATAACGTCACAGTACCAAGACCAGAATAATAGGACTCCTGACTCCTGAGCCAAGGGAGGTCAGGTAGATTGTGGAAGGTCACTGCCGATGTACGATTCAGATGATCTGTTTGAACACTTCTGATTTTAGGTGAGGAAACTGAGGCTGAGAGAAATGGAGTTCCTAGCGTTTTGGAGGTCAGTACACAGCAGCAGGTCTTCAATTCCCTGTTTCAGGGGTTGAACGTAGTACCTCACAGATTTATCCCTCTCCAGGTCCCCTGTTCTGATCATAGCATTGTACAGTGCTTGTATTACTTGAGAAGTATGTGTGCATTTCACAAATAACTCCTCTTTATTGTCAACATCTTCTATGTATAATTAGTATTCTTTAAGCACATATTTACTTAGGCCCTAATATTTGTCCAGTATTATTAACTGCCTTGGGACAACGACAAAAACTTAAGACCTGGGATTTATATTTGACATGCTCAAAAGTGCTTTTGGTGAGATTTGAAGAATGATGAGCCAATTAGAAAATAATCCAGACTTTAAGTTCAGTAGGAATTTTGAGAAAGAGTGTGTGTTTTTAGGCCTGGATAGTCGAAAGTAGGTGGTGCTGAAGGTTGGATAGATACAGACTGGCTATGGGGTGAGAGATGTGGAGTGGGGTGGTGAGGGGTAAGCAGGCAGAATTGGGGTGGAACAGGTGGTCAGCTGAAGAGAGATGTGTGACTACGATGGCAGTAGGACGTGCCTACACCAGCAGGGAGTTCTGGTCCCCTAGGTGTGGAAGGAATGATCAAAGAGAAGGAAAGGAGAAGACACTGCCAGCCCTCCAGCCTGGAGCCTAGAACCAGAGTGTGAGTTAAGGATGAAAACTCCTCGGAATTAGGGAGCCTCATCCAGCCAGTTACACAGCCACTCACATGCTAATAATTAGGAATTAAGATGATGCTCTTAGTTGTGAGTACCCTTCCTAAGTAGCACTTGAGGCTGCCGATGAATGAGATTTAGGCACATTGCTGCTTCTGTGGGCTTCAGGAGTAGGTGGATCTGGGAGGATATGAGAGCTTCCGTCCCAGAGCGCCTGCATTGGAGTGATGTGCTGAGTGATGCCTGGATTCAATTTTGGGAGTAGTTTCGTATCCTTCAGGGGGAAAAGTTCCTGCTTATTAGGACGATGTGTTATGCACTTGAAGTTTTCTAATGTATTTCAATCGTATAAATCCTTCTTAAGATATTTTTTTCTTTGTGGACTTTAGGTAAATTTGAAGATTATTGAGATATATTTAAAAATGTGCACATGTGCTTTTTATAAGAATAAGAAAATAAACTCATTTAAAAAATACCCACAATCCTGCTTCCCTAACACATCAACCCAATTTTCTATGTCTTCAGTAACATGGGCCTGTAGTTTTTATAATGTGTAATCGGGAGAGGTGTAATTTTGCATTGTTTTTTCATTTAGTGTTATAGAATAAGAATTTCCGTCATCGTATTTAGCAATGGTATTACAGTCCTTGGAGTAGATATTTCAGAATTTATTCAAATATTGCCATGTTGCCAGTCATATGCGTTGCTTCCAGTGTTTTCTGTTAGAGAACATAGTGAAGGTCTTCACAGCTACAGCTTTTTAAGGAAAGAGCATGTTGAAGAAATTGGGAACATGTTTATGACCAACTTATTACTGGTTCTTGCCAAAATATCCTTTTAATTAAATTCCATTCTGCAGTTAGTACAGCAGCTGTGGTGAAATACTTGGGGGCCAGAAAGGATGCTTGGAACTGGTTAGTCGAGAAGGTTTTTATGTGTTTGAGGTGGGTGAGCATGGGATGGACAGGCTATTTCCTTAGCCACGCTTATTGAATTTAAATAGGCACTGGAAGCAAATCAACCGCAGTGAGGGAAAGGTGATCCAACTGGATTGCCTGGATATAATATCCTTTCGGGCTGGCGCACGTGGTCTCATTGTAGTCAGGACGGCGGAGCACAGAGGTCATCGCAAGTGAGTGAGCAGACAGAGGTCAGTCGGCATACGTGACCAGGGTTAGAGCTGTGCAACTGATTCTGCCCCTGTGCAGAGTAATGAAACCCCCCCCCCTTGGACTAAGTGGGGGTAATAATAGTAATGAGAAAAATAGTAAAATTTTCTGAAGTGTTATGTTCCAGATACCATTCCAAACATATAAATATACATATATATCTCCTGATTACATATATGTGTGTGTGTGTATATACATACACATATATATACACTCATTTAATCCCTATAATAATCGTATGAAATAGTGCTGCCATTCATTTCCGTTTGTTGGATGTGGAAGCTGAAGCACAGAGGCGTGGAATAACTTGCTCTTAAGTCACGTTGTTATTAAGTAGCAGAACTAGGCTTTGAACCCAGACATTCGGGTCCCAGAACTTGTACACATAGGTCCTACATTATGCTTCCGGGTTATGAGGAAATGAGCTATGAAGGCAGATGTGGCGTCTTTAGAGTAGGACTAAACCCCTTAGGTTCTTAAACCTATTAGATTGACCTAAGATCCCTAGCACTTTCTGAGGCTACAAAACAGAAGTAATCTCTTAATCCTAATGATATAACCTGCAAACAACGTGAAGAGATTTAGCCACAACAGTGAGCAGAGATCAAGACATTTATTATAGTTATTATCTCTTTTATTTATTTCTTTGTTTCTTAGGGAATATGAATCTGGAACATAGTAGTAGATGCCCATTAAGTACCTGTTAATTTAAGGTTTGAAGGAAGGAATGGATGAATGAATCATTCAGTGCATATGTCTGTTTCTTGGAGGTCTAAATCTTGACCTCGGAACCTTGGTTTAACTGGAATTAGCCCAGAGTATGCATGGTCATTTTGCTAAAGCAAAATCTTCATGTAGAATTAAAAGATAACTCTGCAAACTATGAAAGGATGCTGTTAATTAGTTTCAAAATGTGTTAGTTTGATGTACTGTTAGCTTTTTCTGATAAAGAAAGGGAACAGTCTCCCCAAAAGTTTAGTGATTAAGTCACTAGCAGTCTTTTCTATTTTGGTGCTTGTGGTAATTGACGTTTCCTGGAAATTTTCCCCCTGTTCTATTAATACTGTCAAAGGGGGTTCCGGCCATGACTCACTCCAGGAAGTCAGCCATCATTGGCTTCCTCAGTCTCACCAAACAGCCCCCATGTACGAAATCAACGACTTCTGCAAATGAGTTACTTTATAGCTCTCAAGAAAGTTCTAGATAATACAGCTTTTGTGGTTCACCCCGTGCTTCCTGCCATAATGGGGAATAAAACAAGAGTTCATGCTTTGCTTCTTGGTATTCTTCAAATCACTGACCAGGTGGGTCACCCGTATGGTCTCTCGGTTAAGAGAACTCCCACCTGCTGTCTAGCAAAAGTCCCTCGGCACTCATGTTTGCAAAGTTACACCTGGGGACAGGGCTTTAGCAGTCAGGGAACTTGAGTTCATGAACTCCAGTGTGGGCTATACTTCTTAACAGTGTACACCTGACTTTGTGCTTCTGTATTCGTTCATTTGCTCTCTTTTTAACTAACACGTTAATTCATTCGACCCCTAATTCCATATTTCTGTGTACTAGACACCGTTCTAGGCATGAGGATACAGTACAGACAGCACCTGTCCTCAGGAACCTTCCAGTCTACTTACTGTGAACTGTATTACTGAATTACCCCAGGAAGCAAACTCAGAGAATACACAGTCCGTAGGCTTATCCTAAAGGAATCAAGCCCCAGACGTTTGTAAAGTTGTGAAGGATAAGGTTATTCACGTTAATTCTGTAATTTTTTTCGGCCTAGAATTCATCTCACTTGCTGCGCACGTACCCCTTACGTCCACCCCGCCCGCATACCTATAAATAGCAAGATGGAACTTAACTGTGCATTTCTTATGGTACTTAAAATCTTCTACCTTGGATTATAGTAATTTATGTTCATGTCTCAGCTTTGCTGCAGATTCTTTGGGTCGAAGCAGTCTGTGGCTCATCTCTGGGTCAAGGATGTCTCTCTTTTGACTTTTTCCCTCCCCAACCTGTCCTGGCCTCCTAGCACAGTGCCAGATAAATGGTACTGTTCAGTATGTTTGCTCAATGTTGACTGTGTGATCTTAGATGAATTAGTGAACTTCTCTGAGTCTCAGTGCTCTCTTCCGTAAAAAAAATGAGGACAATTATTCCTACTTCCTAGGGTTTTGTGAAGGTTGGGTATTGTACTGAAAGTTCTTTTAACAGTGTCTGGCATTTAGTGAGCATTTACTACATGTTATCATTAATAAATGATGTTACTGCTGCTTGGGAAGTGCTAGCATTTCTTTCTAGGATTTTCTTGCAGTTCTTTATGATTGATAGAGAAGAGACATGCAGTCTAGGATTTTACGTCAGCATTCTTTACATAGGAAACTAGATGTAAATATGCTGTTTCAGTTGTATACGTCTCGTATTCTTCTATGATTGCTGACAAAACGTTAGGTAAAAATTATGCTACCGTTTCCCCTCATCGTCAATTCATGGTATCATTAACGTCTCAGAATTTTTCCAGATACTTATTGCTGGCAACAGTTTTACAAGAGGTTGTGTTAATTGGTACCGTCATCCAGCAGTGCAGCTTGACCTTTGGGGTTTGACTCAGGTCCTTGGTTCTTTGTTCTTTGTTTATCCTGGCTGTGAGCAGAGGAGTCAGGCAGAAAGACTTTGATATCCTCTTACCTCCCTCTCCCATTCCCTGCTGGCAGAGAAAATGTAAAAAAGAACAACAGAGTGACTGAAAAATTGCTATGATGAAAAAACTGTGTAGCATAATGCAAAATCCAGCTATATACATAATATATATAGGAATTTATGTGTATATATATATGAATATATATATTTTGTATGGTTTTATATGTATATATATCGGACTTTTGGGTTGACAGTTCCGTGTGCACACGATATGCACTTTAGAAAACGTGTTTATACTCCACTGTCATTGAATCCTTACACATCAACCCTGTGCAGTTGTCACAGCAGAATTTATGGTCTCCATTTTACAGATGGGGAAGTTCAGAGTCAACAGCTGATGTGTTCTAGAGCAAGGGCTGAACAGATTTTCAAAGTCCTGAGGCAGGTATGATCTTTCACCATGTTGTATATCAGAATATATCAGAGGACAGTTTAGAAGCACAGATATAGGATGAAGTTGAACATTTACTTCTTCTTTTGTAATGTTGCTTAAGTTCCTAATACAAATAAAACTGAAGTGAAGCTGCATTTGTCATCATTTAAGGCCTTTCATACTCCTTTTCTTGTTTTTATCACAGTTGCCTCTGTCTGCGTTTTGATAACCGGTCCCTGGAAGTTTCAGTGTTAGAGCTGAATGGATCTTTTCAAATGCTCCTAAATTTTTCCATTGCAGTACTTACCACAGTTTTAATTTCATAATTATTTGATCACTGCCCAGACTCAACTGTAAACTCCAAAGGGGTACCATTGCATCTTAGGGGTCTGAGCACAATGGGTGGCAGGCAGTAGGTGCTTAGTAAATAACTGTTTAATGAATGGATAAATGATTAAGCAAGATGGATACACACTTGAGTCCAGAATGTCAGTGTTACAAGGAGCCTTTTAAGTATTTGAATTCAACTTAATAAAATATTACTAAAAACCTCTATTCCAAGCACTGACACAGATGCTTTGCAGTTTGTCTTGAGAAACAAGACATGGTTTCCACCCTCAGAAACTAATAATTTATGGGGGGGGGAGGCATTTAAAATATGTGAAATGAATTCTAGCAGAGCTCTGGGCAAAGCCTATTGCGAACAGCAGAGAGAGGTAAGATATTTTTTCTGATCAGGGACGTTGGGCAAGGCTTCCTGGAGATGTATTTCGTCTGGATCTTGGAAAGTAGATTTTTTTGTGAATGGGAACAATGTTAGAAAGAACAGTATATTTAGCGAATGGATCATGAGGATGAATCACCGGGTCATAATAGAGAGACAGTGGGAATTGTGATCACTGATGTCAGGGCTCAGAGTGACTCTGCAAAGTTAAATGTGTTCATTATTTCTCCTTATCCATCAATTATTGTGTTTCTCTAACCCCCGTCTTAACTATCCATGCCACCATTCTCCCTTACTCTTCTCTCCCTCTGTCTTTCTTGCCAGAATCTGACACTTAGATTGTTCATATATTAACGTGACAGGTAGGCAGCCCGGGCAGCCCCACACTTTCTATCACCCATAGCACGAGGCCAAGTGAGGTGCTTCCTGAAGTAGGTTTCTTTGGCTTTTCTTGCTTAGACTATTTTGTGGCTATGGCTTCAGTTCATGCTTTCACTGTGGAGAGTTTCCCAAACTTAAGCTCTGTGAATACATTTTTTTTTTTTTAAATATAAGCCCCTTTTTTAAGAGAAACTGCTCCGCCAAGATGTCTAGTGTTTTTCACGGTTGTATGTCAGGCTGAGGTGTTTTGTCCGGAGGATGTCACCTGGCTTTACAAAGCAGCGGAGCATCTGGGTAACCATGAGAAGCTCTCCCGGGCTCCCAGGGCCTCCTCACTTAACAACACATTGCAGGGGTTTGTGTGTCTGTTTGTAAAACCATTTTGGGGATGGCAAAAAGCATTCTAAGAAAGACACTTTTTTTTCTTCTTCTTTCTGTTTCAAAGGCAGGATAGAGACAGATGGACAAGTCATGAAAGCATGTTTGTGATCTGTCCTCTCAGAACTTGATTTTCACTACTTGAACTTGACTTTCCATGCTTTTACAACTGATACACTTATACACAAAGGGACACATAATGCTTGCTAAAAGTAGAAGCCATTTCCATACTTGGGCTCCATTTACTGGTTCATTCATTTACCACTGTCCCAACAACAGAAATGGCAATCCCTGTTTATTTTTGAAAATGATGTAAGCAAAGCGAAAGAGTAGAAGGCAAGTTCTTGCCGGTGCTGTAATTCAGTGCAGCCTTGTATATAAAAATGAAGTACTGGCCTGCCTTTGAGGCCTGGCTTTATCAGTTGCAGGCTCTGTGACATGGGAGAGATCACTTATCCTACTGAACTCAGTTTCCTGATTTATCAAATGGGCGTAAACAGTATGTTTCGAACGTTCAATACAGTTCAAATGGTAGTTGTGTGCAGAAGTGAATTGTAAATTGCAAGTGCTGAACGAGTATGAAGGGGCTGTTATTTTTTCACCCTCTGGCTAAGGAGAAGATGGGAGCATGAGTCTTATGTACCTTTCTCTGCTATTTTGACTTCAGCAACACAGAGAGCGTCAGAACTTTTGCTGACATTCCTAATTAGCAATGCCGAATCTCAGCGTTGTATCAATCCTCCCAGATCCTTAAGATGGAAACTAGTGTTCCTGTTATAGCTCTACCATGTGCATGACAGGAAAGAGTCGTGTTGCCATCAGAACCTTAATTTATCAGTCTTACTGACTTAAATTTGCCAGCTTAAGATGATTCATTAACAAAGTATTTTTTCAAGCCTTAGCTTTTTCTCCAGGGAACAAAAGGAAATGGCTCACACCAGCACTTCTAATAAGCTCTCATTCAGCAAAGGATGGTGTGCCCTTAATTTTGTCAACATGTGTATAAAGAATGTACAGTGCCTAGTTTTCAAATACGCCTTTAAATCTGTCTCAAACCTGTTCAGAACCTATGTTTTTCCTCTCTTCATTAAAATGTTCCAACCTGGAAATTTCATCTTTGGAAATTCAGACATTTTTTCACTCCTTTTGAAGAGAATAATGAAAGATTTCAATATTTTAAACTACAGGGATGACACATTTTCAGCCTCTACAGCATTGATACGGTTGGGCTGTTTTCTTCGTCAAATAATACAGATAATCCATTTGTATCTATGTGTGTTTGAGTTTGTATCTCTGCATGTATATTTTGAAAAGAAAGTGGAATAGAGGTACATTTTGAGACATTAAGACACAATTATGGACAAAATAGTCTTATCACTTTAGCTATGCATCTCAATACTAAACTTGAAATCAAAAGGTTGTTGTCTGCTTCTCTGATTACATATTAACTAAGAAAACATATCTGTTATACCTGAATGAGATGGTTCTCAGGATTTTGTGAAGGAAAAGATGCAAGCATAAATTCATTACGTAGAAGACAAAAGACACTAATTCACTCATTTGTTCATTCATTCACTTAGTCAAGCATCAAGAACTCAAATGTGCCAGGTGCTGTTTTAGGACTGGGAATAAGCAATGACCAAAGTCCTTGCCCTCCTGGATTTTATGCTGTAAAAAGGGGGAGGATAGACTATACAGAAATAAGTGTATAATGGCTCAAGTGGTGAAAATCTCTCTCTCACACACACACACATATCAGTGTGTTATACATCAGTGTAAGAAGATAAAGAATTCCCCAGTCATTTGTGATATAGAATAGATGGAATGATTTGCCATCAGTCCCATCATCCTTAAAGGCCTCTCTTCTTATAATGAATGATTTCATTTGGTCCTTCCATGTCCCATCTCGTGGGGGGTGGAGTTGTCAGCCACTTTTGTACCTAATGCTTTCAGTTTTCAGTAAAAACAACTTTCTCATACTCCGCTCCAAGGCAGTGGTCTTGCACGTGTGTTTTGTGCTTAATAATCTCAGGAGAGTCCTGTCCACAATACTTACCTTAAAAAGGCTTGTGGGACACCGCTGAAATGACTAGAATCAGCTCTCTTTAGTAAGCACACCGGGATCATCTCATCACTTGAAGTGAGCCTGTAGGTTTGGCTTCCTTCTGCTACTCAAATCTCACCTGGCCTTTATGAACCAGTGAAAGTAGCAGGTGGTGTTTGGCTTTTAGTTTTTCTGAAATGTGTCTCTTTCTGCCACTCTCCAGGCTCTTTGCCAGTGGACTATCAGGGCCAACACTTCATGAAATGGACCATAGATCATTTCAGCTCTTTCTTTGTAAAAGGGTCTTTGTGACCTGTTGGTTACTGTGAATGACATTTAACTTCTCCGCCTTAGTCACTCCTAAGGTGACTGCTTTCATAGTGTGTCTGAAATTTTCTGCGGGTTTTCTTTTTCTTTTTATTGTTTGTTATTTGTTTTTTAATAATCTAGCCCCACTCTACTTTTCTAACCTCATTTCCCTGAGCTTTCCTAATTTTTTACTGACTGATGAAAATACTGAGCTTATTCCAAAACTTGTCAGCCTTTCTTGGTGCCTTGCATTCCTTGTCATCTCCAAGTCCCAGCTCGCCTTCTCCTTCTTCAGAAGCCTTTGCTTGCTAACATTTATGTTTTCAAAATGACGGTGAGGTAGAGTTGTCCAGAGTAGGATTGGACAATTTATATTTCTCATTTTTACATTTCCTCTATGCCCCTTTTAGCCCTAATTCTCATTTCTAAGCTTTCTAGACATGTCCTATTTGCCATAGAACTGCTGAACTGCTGTTTTCACAGTTGTTTCTAAACTGCAGTTGCTGGTGACCACATGACTATTGGAGGACAAGAAGGTGTCTCTCCTTCGGCTGTTGGCCTTAAAGAGGCTTTCTGAGGCGTGAAAGCATGGAAGCTTCAGAAAGCCTGAAGTGCCTCTGTGGTCTGAGTGGTCTAACTCTTTGATTCTTTTGGGTCAAGAACCTTAGAAAGTCTTGAGAAAAACCTGGAAGGTCATCTGGGCTGTCAACCCTGCCTTTACCTCAGAATCAGGAACAGAGCTTTTATGAACTACAAGTACCAGGGCTTTCCGCACCAGAGATTCTGATTTAACTGTTCTGCAGTGGGCTTGTGCATCAGTACTTTATAAAAGTTTCTAATATGATTCTGGGAAACTTGGTTTGAGAATCACTGAGTTCATCTCACCACCTGATTTTACAAGGAGAAAGGTGACTTGCCCAGGCTCCCATAGCAGTATGACCGTGGAGTAGGGGCAGGAACACCTGTCTCCTGATCTACAGTAGGCACTGTTTCCACTGCATTTACTGCCATTGACTCTCGTTTGGTGAGGGCCAGGTTGTCTCCTCTGCGCCTGGGTGGTGGGGAGAATTCGCGAGCTTCCATCACACAGGAGAGTAGACAGGAGGGTGGGTGTTCAGTGCTCCAACTCATCAACGTTATCAGCAGGGAGTGTTTGCAGGTGGTTTACTCAGGATGTTAAGGGGAATCTGGATAACTGAATGTGTATAGATTCCCAAGGAGGGGATCATAGGATTTAGCTTTAGGGCTTGATACTTCAAAATGTGGGATGTGTTCCTAAGAGGTATTTGTGGTATATTGTAAAGATATCATATTTGTTGACAAATATCTTGGGTTCAAGTTCTGATTCTGGCTTTGTGTGGCCTGGGAACTTGGGAAAACTCTGTTTCTTTTGAGCTCTCTTTCCCCTTGACTTTATAATGGAGATAATTTTCCCTTCTTCCTGGGTTTTAGGCAGTTTCCTCAAGATGACATACGTGAAAGCTGACACAGGATAGATACTGAATAAGTGTTCCTTGATTTGGAAGTAAGGCAGGTCTATCTAATATTTGCTGCGGCAGTGGAGACAGGACAAAGTGTGTGGCCAAATCACAAGGGTGATTTCTGTCAGTCTTGCTTAGGACGTTCACTGGGGTTTAGGTGGCAGACCATGGACAAGTCTTACCCGTGAAACATGCACGGCACATGGTGCCAGTGGGAGGAAACAGGCGCAATGCCTGTAAGGCAACAAAATCTCCTCCAACATTTGTATCACAGATGCATTTTGCACTACTCCTTAGTATACCTGAGGCTTTTTCCACTCATAAAGATCTTAGTGAGTCCTAGAATCATGCATTCCTGAAAAACCTTGGAAGTTAACTAGTTCAGCCTCCCATCCAGGACTTGCATCCTGGATTAATGTTTGCATAGACTCTGCTTGCACATCCAAGGTGATAAGTGATTCGTGACTCCCTGGAGCCCGTTTATTTGTTGGGTGAATCATATGCCGGAAATATGTCTCTTATACTGGATTCTGTCTTCTCAAGTCTTTTGCCTTCTGAGGTAACACAGAGCAAGTCTGATCTCTTTTCCACTTGAGGGCCTTTCTTAGTTAAATGCTTTAAGGTAGCAAGAAACAGAAACCAACTCATACAAGCCAAGTGAAGGTTGGTTTGCT
This sequence comes from Monodon monoceros, assembly GCF_005190385.1. Taxonomy (NCBI): domain Eukaryota; kingdom Metazoa; phylum Chordata; class Mammalia; order Artiodactyla; family Monodontidae; genus Monodon; species Monodon monoceros. The sequence continues at coordinate 79,060,664 of NW_021703767.1, read as the reverse complement.
GTATGTTAGAAAATTCAAGAGAGGTCAAAAGCCATGAAGGTGGGAGCCACAGTAGCTCTGGGGTCCTCGGAAACTAGAGTTTCAAGACTTTCACTCTATTGCACCTCCATCCCACGAGTCCATGTACATCTCTGCTCTTTCCTCCTTTAGACTGAGTTAACTGTATGACTCCAAGGATGGTAAATTGCCACAATTGGTTCTTGAAGACACTCTTTCTTATTTTTGTCTTTTTTTTTTTTTAATTTTTTCTTTGCCTCATCCTCTATCCTTATTCCCATTTCCCTTCCACCCCATAGATTCCTGCTTTAATGTGTTTCGAATAGTCCTTATATATGCATGAATCTTTACAAATATATAGCATTTTAATTTACCTAATAATAGTGCCTAATGTTTATCATCTATTTCCCACTTGCTAAGCTCAGTTCCAAGTCCTTTACGTGTGTTAACTCCAGTAATTCTCACGATAAACTCTGATGCAGGGACTATTATCTTACCTGTTTTATAGATTAGAAAACAGCACAGAGAAGGTACTTTTCCCAAGGTCACATGAATGGCAAGCTAGTAGCAGGGCCAGGATTCAAACCCCACATAGTCTGACTGCACATCTCCCTCTTGGCTAGTTTGCTCTTGTGCCCATAGATCGTGGTACTGTGCTGTAGACCCAGTCCTATTTCTTATCTTTTTTGCCGTTATTGTGGCTCAGCATAGTCTTTTTTTGCTCCCCAAATTAAGTAGTATTTTTATTAATTGTAATACATAGATAACATTCATAGAGGGTTTAGGTTTTATCAGACATTATTCGTATGGGTTAGATTGTTCACTTTGAATACCGCTAAAATATTGGTATTAATTTTTTTAACAGATGAGAAAAAAATTGCCGACACTTCAAACCTGGGAAGCTTGTGTGAGGTATATTTAGTCGTATACACAAATAACGCTCAGTGAGCATGTAATGGTTAGGACCCTTGCAGTATCTCTGATATGCAGTCTTGCCCCCAGAATGGGAACTGCTGCTCCACTCTTACTAATGGGTTAAACAATTATATTAATTTGCGTTTGACTATATGATCAGCGTTGTCTTTTAAAGATATATTTACACTGCTGCCCCTCAAGGAGGTTTACCGTTTCTGACACTGCAGGGTATTCCAGAGTATGTATCTACTGCATTTCATGGATTCATTTTCCTCAGATATTTTCCTTTCATATACCTCAAAGCTGCCTCCGATTCCCTGCTCCCACAGACCTGTGACCTGTGTTGAACACCTTTGTACAAGTGTTCTCAAGGATTGGCAGAACTTAGCTCAGCTTTGTGGCTAGGAGTAGAGTGCTTGGTCCCAGTACGTTTTCATACTCCATTTCACTAGGTTCTGCCAAATTTTTTTACTTGTAAGCTGCACCGGGGTCCATTTCCCCCAGTGAAACATTAGAATTCTTGTTGTCTCCAACACACAGTATCATGTGACTTTATACTTTTTACTAATATGATGGGTGTAGAGTGGTAACTTCTAGTTTCTGCTTCTGTTCTACACATAATAAACAGACTTGTTCTCTCAAAACTACCAGGGTGACAGGTTTGTTTCACAATGGCAGGGTGTCCATTTCTGGTCAAATAGATCTCTAGGACTGTGGTCATGAGAGGCAAATTACCAGCAGGGTTCGTGGGTAGGAACAGATTCTCTGAGGAGGTGGTGTTATCAAGGCAGACTGTTCTACTGATGTTACTGAGGGGTCCTTATTTCATTCCTCGATTTTTTTCCAAAATTTATTGAGTGACAACCACATCTTAGGAACTTTTTCAGGTACTTGGGAACACAGTTGGGGGCAAAATAGATATGACCTTTGGTTTCTTGGAACCTGTAGTTTAGTTGGGGGGATAGCTGTTAATCAAGCACTCATGTCAACATGAACCATGACCAGTGCTATGAAGAGGAAGTAGAAGCAGTTCTGGTATATAATGGGGGTAGTTGACGTACTTATATTTATGTGATGCAAGTGCGTGGGGTTGCTGTACGTCAGGAAAGTTATAGGATAAGGTAAAGTGCTGAGGAAGAATATTCAGACAGAAAGAATAACCTGTGCAGGGACCCAGAGGCAAGAAGGAATCTGGTATCTTCAGTGAAGGGAAAAACGAGTGTTGTTTTGAAGGCTTTTATTCATTTATTTAACACACTTCTGTTGAGTGCTTTACTATAGTCCAGAATATGGCAGTGAACAAGACATAGCACTGAGGAGTGAGTGAGATGAACTTGGGAAGGCAGGCAAGGGGTTCTTTCCTGCACTTATCTCCCTTGATTTTTCTCTAATTCAAGCAGCCCGTGTTCCAGTGATCTTTTGTTTGTTTTTTAATGATTTGGTTTCAGATCTCTTTTAACCTTCTGTTTACCTTTATCAGAAGGTGATAGTTTGTCTGAGACCCTCTTCATCAGGGGCCTGTAGGATTTGAAATCTTACTATCACGGGGAGGTGCATTCTTGTTAAGTTTCCTTGCTGTTATCAGCAAATATCACTTCTTATTTTTCTTCTTTTGCCATAAGCCCAGCAATATATCAAAAGTATGTGTTGTTCAAGGGCACATAGTTTGTTTGTGTGGAGCTGCTATAAAAATAGATAGCTTTTGGGCTCTGAGTCTGCTGTTTAGCTGACTGATCTCCACACCTCTTGTTTCTTCTTGTCCCCAGGAAGACTGCACTTGCTGTGGGACAGTCAGGCTCTTGTCTGATCAGTCAATATTGTCATGCAAAATGCTTAACAGTTCTTTAAGTTTATTTTTTTGTCCAGGGGTGCAGAAGTCTCCTTTTCCTTTAACTGACACGTGATGTAAAGGGAAAACAACAACAAAAAATTTTTTTGAACAGTTTCTACCCACTCCTGACTTCCCGACCTTATAGTTTTAATGTTTTCCACCTACCACTTTTGCCCCCGACCATCAATGTTTGTGAGTGGAACGTGGCTGCCGTTGAGGGGAGATTTTGTTATCGGCCCTTGCTTCATTTTCTAAGGGATGAAGTAGGCATAATACATAATGCAAATGGTCCATTTCATGGGAGAGAGACCATAGCCTGGTTTTGCCTTATCTTGTCTATTTGATGGAGTTAGTTTGTGCCCTATGAAAAAACCCTGTTTTGTCACATCTTATTCATTCGTTATAGCTTCTACATCTCTATTCTCCAAGCATTCCCCCAACCCCAATTCTTTTCTTGATCCTAGATCTTTAGGTTCAAAATCACTTCTACGTTAAGGTAGCTCACATACTGTACATGAACGTGGTTCTCAGTTGTGTCTAGTGGCACACAGGAAAGAGACTGTAGTTGGTTGTTTGATAAGATTTCTCCTTAGGTGGACCACCTCTTGTGGCTTCTTTGGTTTCATCGCTTTTAAATCTCCTCCTCCACAGGCATCTGTGTATGACACTGCACAGCTATGTCATTTTTCTTTTTTGCTTCTTTCTTCCTCAGGTGTTGAGATCAACTTGTTCTACATCCCCATCATCTCTGCCATTCCATGGCATCATACCCCTCCATTCTTTGGCAGTAGCTTTGTCTAGACCCTGTATAGATTCTGGAACTCCTTATCTCCAGGCCCTGGGCCTCCGATCACTCTGTACCTTGCACTGTTTCTTCTAAACTATTGACCCGATCCTGTTAATGGCCTATTGCAACCTTTATTGTATCCACATGCCTATGGTCATAAGTCCCAATCCAACCAGGAACCTATGGTCCCTTGCCGATGGAATCTGCCTGTTTAACCTCAACTCCAGCTGCTTCCCTTTACATTCTTTGTGCTGGCCAGATTGGACCATGTGCTATTCTCTGAAAACATGCCATGCTTTCCTTCCTCGAGTCTAGAACACACTTTTCAATGTTTCTACTTCCACATGTCTATTCTACGATCTATATCAAGATAGTACGTTCTCTATGAAGCCTCCTCTGATTTCTTAGCTGAGAGTTATTTTCATTTCCTTTGAGTTTCTGCTACATTTTTGGGTACTTCTGTTTTATTTCTTAGCATTTCACAGATGAGGAGACAGGATTCAGTTTAAATAACTCTGGGTCACAAATAGAGCAGGTAGAACTGTAGAGGTTCTAATTCACATGTATTTTCTTTTGTAACAGATTTATTTAGTTATTTTATTTTTGGCTGCATTGGGTCTTTGTTGCTACCCATGGGCTTTCTCTAGTTGCGGTGAGCAGGGCCTACTCTTTGTTGCGGTGTGCATGCTTCTCAGTGTGGTGGCTTCTCTTTGTGCAGAGCACGGGCTCTAGGCATGCGGGCTTCAGTAGTTGTGGCACACGGGCTCAGTAGTTGTGGCTCACAGGCTCAGTAGTTGTGGCTCGCGGGCTCTAGAGCGCTGGCTCAGTAGTTGTAGCGCACGGGCTTAGTTGCTCTGTGGCATGTCCTATATTACCGGACCAGGGCTCGAACCCGTGTCCTCTGCATTGGCAGGCGGATTCTTTACAACTGTGCCACCAGGTAAGTCCCTCTAATTTCACATTTTAATGAAAAATTCTTTCCACCATACCCCATTCTTTCCTTTTTGTATAGTCCTACCTTTTTGTAATACAGTTGAGAGCAGTGTACTGGAGTAATGTCTACCGTTTTTTGAGTGCTTAGTGTATTCCAGCCACTGTGCTCCATATTTCAATGTTTATTTAATTTAATCATCATAAATTTTTTAAGGCAACTAATCTTACTGTTCCCACTTTACATATGAGGATGTGAGGCAGAGAGAGGTTAAGTAACTTGTCTAAGGTTATGTAGCCAGCACATGACAGCCAGAACACCAACCCAGGAGTCTGGCTCCACAGCCTATGCTCTTAATTGCCCTGCAAAGCTGCAGGAGAGCAGGGGCTCAAAATAGAAGCCTAAAGCCACTGACATTCTCAGTTAATAATGTTTGAGAATTGTAGGCAATGATATTTCTCAGTAACTTTTCCCAGTGGAAAACTAACATATCTCTTTGATTTGTGTTTCAAGACTTTAGCATTTTCAAAGATTTCTCAGCTGTGGAATTTGAAACTTATAATTTAAGATAAACTAGTAAAACTTTCCTACCTGCGAATAATTCAGCCATAAAATCTTTATTTATATTATTTGCAAGCAACTTCAATTTTTAGGCATTATACACAAGGATAAGCTAACTATTTGTATTATGTTCTAGAAGGTATTCACAATATGGTATTGGAAAAACGACTTCTCTCAGTCTTGAACATTTGGAGAAGTAGCCTTTATACAAGGAGATGACAGAGATTGTTAATACCCTGTTTTTATGTTTGTCTTTATAAGAAATGAGCTAGAATAGAATCATAGTTCTAGGGCGAGACTATTAGAGTAGAAGACGGTTTAATAGATAATATAGGTGTTACTTCATTAAGCTGGGTGGTTTTACGGTGGCTTATATAACGAAATTTTTAGGTGAGAGCCTGATGAAATCTCCAGATCATCATAAATAATAAAATTTGGGGGTGAGCAAAGTGTTACCATGGTAAGCACAGACAAGGCGGGGGAAGGGAGGTACTGACCTGATATTCTTGGCCTTCTCTTCCTAGAAAGATTCTTTTATCTAGTTTATGTAAAATGGAATCTACATACACTCAGGAGAGTGTGATTTCCTTGAAGCTGAAGGCGAGGTTTTATGCGTTCCTGATAATAGGGCTCAATTAATGTTTGGAATAAATAAAACACACTCAGAGGAAAAGTGCTCAAATCCTTGCTTCCCTTGATTGGTGAAGTCATTGATATCATGTGTGAGATTTAATTCAGTGGAATTTTATCCATCACCTGTTCTATGTAAGACATAGGTTAAGGTTGAAAACAGTAGATATGTGTACTTGATTTAAATATGATGCTTAAAGTGATCTCTTTATCATAATATAATGACTTAAGGAGGAGAACGGCAATGTTGATAAACTTTTCAGGGCAAAAATATGAATGTGACCTGCTCTGGTCAATGGTAAAGCCGGCTCTCCGTGCTTGACCTGTAAAAAGGATATTAGTTTTGTCCATCATTTTGCAGGGAATCTTTTTATTAAGGGAACAAAGAGAAGTATAGTTGACAAATACGATTGTGAAAAAGTAAATCTGTCTTTGTTAGCTGACTCATGCATCCGTTTGGCATTGTTTGACACTATGTAAGAAACCCTGTACTACGTACTATGTTACCAAAGTGGTTCACAACCAGTTAGTAGGTAACAAATCAAATTAGTGGGTTGTGATATGCCCAGCAAAAATAAACATGTCACATGTAGTGAGGGTCAGTGTTGTTTGGGAAAACTTTTCAGTTGTGTGTGTGGGGGGGAGGGGTGGGTGGGTGCACAAGCACATGTACTTAGGTTGTGTTGGATCTCTGTAAAATGCATTTCTTTTTCTGAGTGATGGCCGAGTATATCTGAGAAACTGCTGTGCGGATGGTGGGGGGTCATAGAAATCAATCACAGTTTCCATCAGCAGGGAACTTACACATAAGTATGTCTAGATGCAGTTACAAGGTAGAAAGTGATAATGCCAAAAGGATGACACATATATCTGCTATGAGAATGCAGTGAGAACAGAGGAGAACTTGAATGGAGAAATCAGCGAAGGCTTAATGGAGGAGGTGACATTTGTGCTGGACTTGAACAGTTGGTTAATTCTGAATGGGGTTTGGTGTATGAGAGTCAGGGTGGAGATTGGTGTGTGTCGATATGGTTCAAGGTGCGGAAACATTCCGTGATATTTCAAAGAAGCATTGCATTTCTTTTGGCCACTGATGGCAGAGCTAACCTCAGCTTCTGAGTTTAAGAAGAATGTGAGAACCTTGAGCAAATAAGTAAGCTAAACCAATGGAGCTGGGGCTTTAGGGAATGCCTGTGATTTATGAGAAAAAGAGCTAAGTCCAAGGAAGAAAGTGCATGAAGTGACATGATAATAGTCTCTAATTACTTTTAAGATTGCTTGTGTAGAGGATGCGACAGGCACTTAGTCCCTGAATCCTGTGAGGAAAGGGCAAGAGGTAACTAGCCAGAGCTGGCCTTGCTCCTTGCAGAAAATTAGGCAGCTCTAGTATTTGCATTAACTCTTTAGAAACTCTAGCACTGCCTTTTGGTATCCAAATTAGAAATGTACTAAAGAGTCCCAGAATTTCACATCTGGAAGAGAATCATTTGAGAACCATTAGAAAGAAGCCTTCAGTTTTCTCTGGGCACATACACATGGGTGGTCAATTTGGAGTGAATCTTCCCCAGAATTTGGTCCTGTTAAAAAATGGGACAGTGTTCCTCAGAAGGCACTGAAGTCTTTGAGTCTGGACAATACTGTTCCTGGGTGAGCTGGAAGCTTTTTTTTTTTTTTTTTTTTTTTTGTGGTACGCTGGCCTCTCACTGTTGTGACCTCTCCCGTTGCGGAGCACAGGCTCCGGACGCGCAGGCTGAGCGGCCGTGGCTCACGGGCCCAGCCGCTCCGTGGCATGTATGTGGGATCCTCCCGGACCGGGGTGTGAACCCGTGTCCCCTGCATCGGCAGGTGGACTCTCAACCACTGCGCCACCAGGGAAGCCCCCTGGGTGAGCTGGGAGAGGAGATATTTCAGTAAGGTAAGAGGTTGGCGCCATGGCATTCAGATCTTTTCCTACTCTATGACCCACCCCCTCACCCTAAACTTACTATCTTGTTGTACAGTTAAATAATAATTTTCAAAAGATCCTAGTACACAGGAAAAATGTACTGGGATACTGGGACATTTGGGTGCCAATCTAATTTTAATTCCACCTTGTTTTTTAAAGAGAGGAAGAAGCATTAAAGTGCTAGAATTTGCCTAGAGTTTCCCACTGAGAGCAAAATACTAGCTCTTCACTATGATGGGTCTAAACACATGAAATGCTCCCATATTTGGAATCGCGTTGTTTAAGTGTCATTTCTCCCAACACTTGCACTCCTCGGGGGGGGATGATTTGAGAATTTAAGTATGGTAGCGTTCCCCTCATCCTCTGAGGTCACTGGATTGGTGCTATACAAATAATGGTGGTATTATTGATGTAATGTGCAGCATATTGGAATTAAACTATGAGCTGATATATGGAGCAGTACTTATTGTATTTTTAGTTCATTTCCTTAGGCAAATGCAAATATTGTACTTGCACAGTTACCTCAGGCGTTCACAAGTTAGAATTCCAGTGCAGACAGTTTCCAGTAAATATGAACCAAGTGGTACTATTAGTTTTGCATGCACTAGATGCCTTTTTAAGCTCTGAAGAGAAAACTGAAGGAGAACTTGTATATGGGGTAAATTGGGTATGTGCATAAAAGATTCAGCAAGGCTTTGAGGTACTTCCAACCCGCATGAAATGTTAAACATACTGGCTGAGACTAGCTTGAAGGTGGACTTTTTCTTGATCCTGAAGAGCTGTCTTTTTTATTTTGTAAAACAAGATGAGGGCAGCACATTCAGCAAGAAATGAGGTGAACAGTTAAGCTTCATTACCTTTCTTAATCTTAGGAGAGAGGGGGTTGCTATTATAACTTTTAAAAGTATTTACTTTTCATTGTTTAAACGTTTTCCTCTGGAAAAATTCAAACATATACAAGAGTAACGAGAATACTGCAATAAACATCCATGAATATATTATCCAGCTTCGGCAATGATTTGACTTAGGCCAGTCTTTTTTCATCTATATATCTATTTCTTTCCCTCACCCAAAATTATTTTAAAGCGAATCCCAGCTACCCTATAATTTACTTGCTGTTGTAAATTTTCATTGTTACTAGTTGCATCTAAAAGATTTCTCACAGCCGTGAAGAGCATGTTAGGAAGCCTCTTTTGAAAGAGGCTTATTTATTGATCTTGTGGCTTTGGTATAAGAGTGGCTACTGTTTTATGGAAGAGGGGATTAGAAAAGGCAGTCTTTTGTTTTGCCCATTTCTCTGCTTTCTTGAGGTAGGTTTAGCGTTAGGGGCACACTGTGAGGGTGTTATTGGATAAGGGTTTAAACTATAAGTGGTTGGGAGAGACAGTAGGTTAGTCTAAGTTTGTTTGTATTTACCTAATCAGGTAAACTAGATTAACATTAGTGGATCCTTTTGCCCTGAAGCCCAAACAGCTAGCATTCTTAAATTATCTGAGTATCATTTAGTATTCTATTTGTGTAGCAGAGTTGTGGTCTTAATTTAAAAAGCACTCTAAGTAAAGTTACTGAAGTAAGCCCAGGTTGAGCGCACTTTAATACTTGACTACGGTGATTCCTCCCATTCCCTGAGTTGAGGAAGTGGGTCTTTGTGTACCAAGACTAGTACCAAGTACAGATTACCTAGAAAACAGTGCCTGAGGCAAAACATGCTTGATTGGAAGGAGCAGCCCCCCAGGAAGCAAGAAAGGAAAGGAGGGGAAAAGAAGAGCGAGAGAGACACGGAAGGAGGGAGAGCAGATATAAAGGCCACATTAGCAAGCTGGCCACACTTCCTAACAAGTGGAATTGATGGCTTGGTTTCACAGCATGTCTTCACAAAAGGCCCATCCCCCTATCCTCCCCCCCCCCCACCACCACCAGTGTGTCTCAAAATAGTCCACTTATGGGAGGAACGGAGAAGAATTTATGCACTGGTTCCGGTTCCCCATTGCTCAGTGAGTTTCCTGTTCAGAATGGACTTTTCCACGAAACCTGCTTCATTAGCTCTATTTTCCAAAATAGTTCTTTTCAGTATGGTCTTGCTTTTTAAAATAAAAATTGTGGAAAAGGAAATTCTGAGAATCCACTTTCATGGGGACCTTTCTAATCGAATGTGACCTCAAGGGAAAGAGAGGGTTTCATAATATTCACACCAAATGTAGTTCTGAACTTTTATACCTGACTATCATCAATAGAATCAGGTTAACAGCATACTTATCTTCTTCTTAGTAATATATGTTGATTATTCTTTTGGGATCCTTCATTTTGAGATCAAGAGAATGCCCAGTTACATGTCCATGTTTTATCTAAGTCAACAGTTTTTTCACCTTTCTTGTGTTCATGAATCTCTTGCTTGAGACTGGAATGTCTACATTCAAGGAAAGATGGAGAGTTGGTTGACAATTTCATAGCAGCAGTTTGATGAATTCATTTCCTGCACATTGAGTAAAGTAGTCAGTTGTGTAAAAATTCTAGCTTTAGAATTAACATGAAAAGATGCTCAACATCACTAATTATTAGGGAAATACAAATCAAAACTACAATGAGATACTACCCCGTACTCATTAGGATGACTACTATCAAAACAAACAAAACAAAACAAAACCCTCCAGAAGATAACAAGTGTTGACAGGATGTGGAGAATGTGGAACGCTTGTACACAATTGGTGGGAATGAAAAAAAAAAAAATTCCAGCTTTAGCGTTGTCTGCCATATGATGGAAATTTTGGAGTATAAACAGCTGCCTCATTAATTTAAAGACATCTTTCTGTTCGTCAGCACCAACACCAATTTTATTGGCTGTGCCTGCCTTTCCTGGTTTTGAATCTGAACAGGACCCATAAACAAAGAGTATATAGTTCTTAAAGTTGTCTGGAATTGGAGTGCAGATATCAAGGCCGTTCAGAGCTCTTCTCACAAAGAGCTTGTGCCCTGGAGAATGGCACCTCTACTTTAGATTTGGTTTCCTCCATTCTCTACAAGGAGATTGAACAAGGTACTCCTTAAATATTCTCCCCAGTTTGGTCTTTGTAGACTTCAAATGACTGATCTCTGGATTAGACATCTCCTGGAGACAGTAGTGGAACTTGAAAACCTGGCTTTGTCCGTCACAGAAAACTTGACTTTTTCCAGGGACAGTGACCAATGGAACAGCATTCTCCTTAATCCTTTGCCCCCATTATCAGCACTGATTTTTTCTTTTCCTAGTGTAAGACAATAGGCTATTCCAGATTCTTCCTTTATGACTTATGGTAAAATTTCAGGAAGCTATGTTTTCTTAGTTTCTAAGACCGTATGTATAACTTTTACTTCTAAACTTTTACTTTGAAAGAACATTGGTAAAGTTGAAAGCAGGGAGCATAATTAAGATGATAAGGAGCCAGTGTGTGATGTCTGAAATTGTGTGATTAGGAGTGTGTTCCTTGAATGAACTTGATATGAGTTAGCAATATAGAGCAAGGAGTGTCCATTTATGGAATAGAGTTTGCCTTGTGTCTAAGTTTTCTCTCCCCCAACCAGACCTCCACTGGGAAACTTGCTATTCCCTTCTGAGCACTCCACTGTAAAACAGATATTGTCATCCAGAGAAAACCAGCCAGGATGGAGAGAGTGCTCGATACCACGTCTTATGAGAAACTGTTGAAAGAAGTTGTAATATAATAGGGGCCATACAGTGTTACCAAGTATTTTTAATCCCTGTTCTTCACTTTTTGAGTCAGGCTTAAATAGCAGTGCTCTTCTTGGTAAGTTTCTATATATGCCTAGCCTTATGAAATAAGTAATTATAGGCAGAATTTTAGTGTCCATGTAACCAATATTCTAACATTCGAGATTTAGGTTGTTTTCCGATTTTCACTATTAAAGTCTTTGGGCATATAATTCCATACTCCCTCCACCCCCATCTCTTTACACGCATCATCGCACCCAGTATTTCAGATTGACTTGCATTTGTGGAATTATTAAATCTAGTGGTATGATGCATTTTTAAAACTCTGGATTTATTTTACCAAATTTTTATCATAAGGTTACCAAATTATACTTCCATTAGTAATACATGATAGGGCCTGTTTAACCATATGCTGGTAATTAAAAAAAAAATACTCTAATTCTATGAGAAACTATTTTTTTTCCTTTTCTTGAATTATTAATATGGCAACTTTTTTCACATATTTGTAAACCAGTTATACTTCTGGTACGTATAGTCAGCCACGATGCTAAATTGTCTTTATATACTACCTCTTCTACTGCTTTAAATTAACTTCTAAAAAGGTTATTATTACTATTTCTCTCATTTTTCAGATGGGGAAACTGAGAAACAGAACACTAAGTAACATGCCCAATGTAATGAAGCTAATTAGTGGCATGTTTGTGGTTCTAAATTCTCTAGTCTCTAGTCTGATACTCTACTGTCTCTCACATGTATATCCTTTTCATTGAACTTTAAAAACTCATTTGTATATTGTGTTAGCGTCTTTAGACAGTTTGTGCTTTGTATATAAGTGTATGTATGCATTACCTTTTTGGGTGTTTATTTTCAATTGTGTTCCAATTTGGAAGCGTGTACAAGTTGGTTTCAATTATTTTTTTAATATTCAGCTTTTAAACCAAACTGGAACTAGGTTTGGTTTAAGGTGAGGATCTAAATTAATTTTTTAAATGACATATGTATATGTCTTCGTGTTTCCATTTAATGAATAATCTTACCTTTACTCATTAATTTTGTTATCTCTTTTACTGTATATGTGTTTAGTGTGTAGGCACGCATATTTTGTGCCACTAATGTCTGTCTATTCTTGTGTAAACATTTCCTCCTCAGTTTCATTTTAGATTTTCTTAGCCACCTTTGCAGTGTCTTTACAAAGAAAGTGAACTTGCAGGAATCCAGTTCTGCCCCACTTAATTTCATTAAATGTTCTCCTCTGTGTCAGAAGACATGAGCAGTGTGCTAGCTTGTCATGGCTGGGATAGGACCTGAGTAGGAACTTTACCGGCTGTGCAGCCCTCTTGCTCATCCACCTTTTGGTGAGGTGGAGAGTAGACTTCAGCCAGCCTGTGTTCATTGCCTGCTCTATTCTAGGTTTTCCTGAGACACTTTTGCATCCTTTCTGCAATTTGATCATCATTAACATCCTTACACTGATGAGGAGGAGGTGTTTACACAAGATTAGACAGACATTAATGGAACAAAATATGCAAGCCTGTACACTAAACACATACGTAGAAAAAGAGATAGCAAAATTAATGAGTTAAAGGTAAGATTATTCATTAAATGGAAGCACGAGAACTGTCTGTGGACCGATTTGTCCCAGTTTTACAGCAAGCCCATGACAGAGCCAGCACTGGCTCCGGGGCTGCTTTGTCCTTTTTTTTTTTTTTTTTTTTTTTTTGCGGTACGCGGGCCTCTCACTGCTGTGGCCTCTCGCGTTGCGGAGCACAGTCTCCGGACGCGCAGGCTCAGCGGCCATGGCTCACGGGCCCAGCTGCTCCGCGGCATGTGGGATCTTCCCGGACCGGGGCACGAACCCGTGTCCCTTGCATCAGCAGGCGGACTCTCAACCACTGCGCCACCAGGGAAGCCCTGCTTTGTCCTTTTTATACCAGTGCATACTAAGAAAACTCTTCCCGTTTACAGTCTTTCATTTGTAAGCGTGCTTGAAACAGTGTTGGATTTGTGGAGTTTTGAGAGAAAGTGAGACATAATTCTTCTTCCCACAGGTATGGCTCCATTTAAATAAATAGAAATGCAGGTGTGTGTTTATGTTTCCAGCTCGTAATCTAAAATCTTTATACGGTTTAAGTTATTTGCTATTGAAATCTTGGATTTCTTTTATAGAAGACATTTTTGGGGGGCGGTAGGGAGTAAAATTCTAAGTAAAATATGACAAAATCTGTGAGGTCCAATGTGGAAGGTACAAATGTGAATTTGAATTTAAATTAATTAAACTTAAATAGAATTTAAAAATTTAGTCTCTCAGCCACTAGCCACATGTCAAGTGCTGAAGAGAGCCACATTTGGTGAGTATTGGCACAATATAGAACATTTCCAAAATTGCAGAAATTTCTGTTGTAGAGCATTGGTATACGTGATTCTACAGACAGAAGATTTAAGAAAAAGGAAGAAGTATTAAGGTGTACCTTATGGGGTTCTGTAAGTTTTAGTCAAAGAACTCTTTCTTTAATGATTGATGAAACAGTGAGATGCCATGATTTCAAATGATTTCATGGACAATAATCAACAGAACAACAAGATACAAAAATCATTTACTACAATTGTAGATCAATACTTACTATACTCATTTTATAACTGAGGGGATTAAGAGAATCTCCACCGCCCAACACCGTAAATACTAGAGAAACAAAGGCTGCAGGTGTTTGAATAAAGTGTTGAGGTCTTTCTGTATCTAGAAATACGTGGTCTTTTTACACTTATACCTCTGACAGTTTGGGATGAACAGTCGTTCTGAGTCCTTTAAATGTTAAGGAAGCTTAAAATGAGACTCTTTGAATTCAACACACTGGTCTAATTTTAGACCCAATTCGAGGCTGAAAAAGCCCTACTATTGAAAACAAACCAACAAAATCAAACTAGAACCCTCGTGGATACCATAAACTTTAATCCATGATCTTTTATTCACAGGCAAATATGGAATTAGAATATGTGATGTGATACATTCTGGGAATTTATTATTTTATTTATTATTTTAAGAATTCATTTATTTATTATTTCTGACTGAAATTTAAATAAAAATAAAACCAAGAGTATATCCCCCCCCTTTAGTGACAGATAGAAATGAAACCTAGTAGAATTCCATTTCTAGAGTACTCTGCTTTCAGTTTCATCCACCAGCACTCAGGATCTGGGGTTTGGTTTGCGACTAAGATGAGCTGGTGGGGGTCCGCATGAGAAATTCCGCAATGAATGAGTTGGAACCCTTTGGCGTTGTGTCCAAGAAAGCTCACATGTCCTAGTTAAAGCTGTGTGAAGTGAACTGTACCTTCCTAATGCGGTGGCCCCAAAGACTGGGTTTAATCCTCTGGTGTGAAGGCTTTCGCAAGTCTTTTCAAGAGCCTAAGTACCATAAAATACTCTCACAAAAGCCTTCATTCCAAAGAATGTGTGTGTCTGCTCATGTCAAGAGCTCTTAGTGAAGAACAATGTGCCTAAAGCCGTAATCTAATAAACAAACAGATAATCTAGTTCAGTTTTGTCTAAGTAATATAATGTCTCTATCAAACTATTTTCTGCACCTTGAGCTCTGTTCACAAGGAAAGGGTTCTGCGTGGGAATGTGTGTATATTTTCTCTAAACAGGAGGGCATTGAGTTCCTGTGACTGGATGTCTTGTCTTTCTCTTCTGGGTAGCTCTGGTTGTTTATGGTGGGAATTTTCCGTCTCGGTAATTTGGTATTTTACTTGGTTTTATTGTAAAGGGTGGAAATGTGTACACCTTAATTTAAGAAATATTGTTGCATCACCTCCATCTCGGTTAACAAGGGCCAGGTCAGAAAGTTCTCACATGTTTTGAAGCCTCTCTACCAGATTTTTATATACTTATTAAGTCAAAGGGAATAAACTATTTCCAAGGAGCAGGTTTATGGATTTCCGAGGGGTCACATTTGCAAGAATTGACAGCCTAGGTACTCCCCTTTGCACTGCTTGGGTGAGCACTCATTTGTCCTTTGGAAAATTATGGCCTTATAGTGAGTAAAATATAACTTTTTGGGAAATTCTGAATACAAAGAGCTTCATTTTCAGTGAGTCAGCGAGACACAGGAGTCAGGGTCAGACCATAGGTATTGCCTACATTACAAGTTGCTTTTTGTGGGATCTTGCTTCAAGAATTATTTGATGTCATATGCTTGGTAAGCATCTACTTGTAGTCAGGGTAACTGGCCTGTCACGGCATCAGAGGGCATTTTCTGACTATATCCATTAAAAAGGAACTTCAGTCTCTTATTGCCGTTAATTGACTCTTGTACTTTAAGTCATGAAATCACAAACTACCAGTATCGAGAGGGCCTTTCAAGGCCATTTTACTAGGTCTGTTGGGTTTATAAAGCTCAGATCTTTATAATGTACACAGCAAGTAGTTTTCTTGCCTCTACTTGAACACTTCCAGTCACTTGTCACGCACACATTCTCAAACCAGGTAATTTCTCTTCAGTCTTCACTGTTATGCCTTAGGATTTGTAAATGCAGTTACACTCCATTGATAGACATTTGTTAATGTTTCTGTGAAATTCTTAACATTTTTTGTAAGCAAACTTAATTTTTCTTTCTACAGATTAATAACAGTAAAGGCACATATTTTTATGCCCTTTAGTCTCAGTTATAGTTTTGTCTAAAGAGCTAACTATACTTGAAATAAAATGTATAGCTCTATCATTTTGCTAAACCATAACATTTATTTTTCTCAAAGTAATAGATTTTATCACCCCCCCCCACACACACCCCGGCTTTTTAAGGCATTGCCATGTAGATCATCGT
>NW_021703767.1:78992390-79044531 GCF_005190385.1 Monodon monoceros | reverse complement strand
TGTGTGGGCAGGTTCCTAGTCTATCTAAGTTTCCTTATCCACAGAATTGACCTAAGAAAAGCAATCCCACAGGGAGAGTATGAAATTCTAACTCAGACTTACTTCTTTAAAGTCCTCAACCTAACATCTAATAGGGTTTCTTTTCTTAAATGTGGTATCAAGATGATGGTTGCCAAAAGAAAAGAACTATGTGTGTGGAACAACTTTAAATAATACATTTAAATTTAAAATATGGTGAAATAGGATGACATTTTCAGAAAATTGTGGGGAACTCCAGAAAACTTGTACCATGAAAGAGCTCTGACTCTTGCCTACACTATGCTCCTATGCAGACGGACTGCCCTTTGGGGTTTATAGCACTGTGTGCACACTTCTCTTCTTTATGACACCTGTGGTTAGCACAGTAACGGCCCCAAAGGTGTCCATGTCCTAATCTCCAGAGTGTGTGAATATGTCGTTACATGGCAAAGGGGATAAAGGTCGCAGATGGAAGTAAGGGTCCTTAATCATGAGGGTCTGTAGAAATGAATGGTGGAGATGGAAGAGGTCTTTGGAGTGATGTGATTTGAGAAAGATCTCAATAGCCTTTGCTGACTTTGAACATGGAGGAAGGGGGCCACAATCGACAGAATGATGGTGGCCTCTAGAAGCTGGAAAAGCAAGGAAATGGATTCCCTAGAGACTCCAGCAAGGACTGCAACCCTGCTGACACCTTGATTTTAGCCCAGTGAGACTCATGACAGCCTCCTTATTTACAGAAGTGTATGATAATACATTTGTGTTGTGTTTAAACAATTGTTTGTGGTAAGTTTTTGCAGCAGCAGTAGAAAACTGTTACGATATTATGTTGATATTACCTGTTTATGTCTCTTCTCTAGACAATGAATTTCTCAAAGGCAACAATGTTGTCATTAAAAAAAAAACTTAGCACTATTCTACCTTAAAGGAGTAAAATTTTCTGTCAAACACCGGAGAGATCTAGTATTTACCGAGTGTGTATGTACCTTATACCCAGCATTGCCCTAATCATTGTGCTTTGCAAGTTTTGCTTACTCCCTAGGAACATTGTTTAACCTTACCGAATCTTAATCTTCTCATCTATAAAATGAGTTCAAGGGCTGGATCTGGGTTGCCAAATTTTTCTGGAAGTCAAGATGGAAAATATTTTAGGTTTTGCTGGCTGTAAGGTCTTTGTCTCAACTACTCAATTCTGCCAACAGAACACAAAAGCAGCCATAGATGAAAAATGAGTTCATGACTGTAGCTGTGTTCCAATAAAACTTTATTTACAAAACAGGAGACAGTCTGGATTTGGCCATTGTTTGCTGACTCGTAGATTAGCAGAACCTCCTTATTCCATTCTAATTCCTTTCTAACCTGATGATTTTGTGAGTTTATAAAGTTGTACCATTAGTGCCAGTTAAGCCATGCAAGTGCCAGTAGGACTTGAAGAGGTAACTCAGGTAATGGGATGGGTCTGTTTATAAAAAAGAAGCATGGTATTGCCAGCTTGAGTGTCAGGAAGGGAACTGCCACCAAGTCCTTGGCAAACGGACGTGGGACAAACACTCTTAAGGATGAGACATAAGGGGAACCTTGAATGCCAAGACTGAGCTCATTGAACTTGAAACTCAAAAGAAGTGGAACTACTGTTGGAGAAATAAAAGGGAGCCATAAATCCATTGCCCTCCAGAATGAAAGACCTTCTGAGACAGCTGGCCAAATGAAGCAGGAGGAGGGAACGAGGTCCGCATTTAGCTAAATTATGTCTTTGGGCAGCCAGACCAGGTCTGTTAAGATAACAAAGTGCCTGAACTTCTGCCCAGAACACGTCACCAAACTTTGCACTGGGGACCGTCTCCTATCACATGACTTCCTAATCTGAGGAAGTGAAGAAAGCAGAGTGAATGAAATACGAAGAATGAGGTATTTCTTGGAGTGCCTCCCTAGAGACAAAATCTGACCTTTCAGGAGATTACTGTTTGAATTCTCTATTCTAATTCGAAAAGACGTAAGTTTATGGATCTAATAGATTTTGCAGCACCTAATAGGTTTTGAAGGCCTTTTGACGTTTTCTTGTGATGCAGGACTTGCCCATTGTAGGCGTGAGGGCGTGGGTTTATAGGTCAGCGTGGGCCAAGAAGAGCCCATTCAGACCTCAGCGAAAGGCACTGGGGTTTGGGGATGTTCTTGTTTGTTTGACTGCCTGGTTGTGGTGGTGGTGGTTGTTTTGCCTTGGCTATTTCGGCAGGTTTTCAGGACAAAACTGACCTCTTTGATTGATTCATCACAATAGCTTGTTTGCAGTGTCTTACAAATTGTTCAAGAACAGTTTCTCGATAATAAAAGTGACCTAGTAATACTCCCAGACCCAAGGAAATGTTGGGTTAATCAGTCACAGAAGCACTTGATGTGCCAAGTTAGTGCCACCTCAGGGCTCTTTATGTGGCTCCTTTCCAAGTTTTCTAAACATTCCGGGGAGAGCACAGTATTTGTTTATTTGGCTGCTAGGACTTCATTCTGCTATTGTTTTAGTTACACTCCTATGCCTCTCTGTCTCTCTGTGTCTCTCTCTCTCCTCCCCTCCCCTGCACCACTCTCACTCTCTCTCCCTCATACATCCATACACTTCATTTGAGATTGATAACCACTCAGATTCTTCCTTTAAAGGGTAACTTAATTTGGCTGGGATTCAACTTGTAGTTGTCAAGAATTTGTGTGTATACCCACTCAGCAAATATTTTCTTAACTCTTGTCCATCTCAAATCTCTGAGGCATGGTAAGAGGTGCTTTTGGGCTAGAGTGATGAATCGTACGTGATGTGTGCCCTCAAGGAACACATGGTGCAGGCAAAAGGGTCCTGTATTCTCAACAAGATGCATCATGAACATGCTCTCCAAGGGCTCTGGAGGGTGAGAGTTGGGAAGGTGCTTTTGTCGGGAGGCAGCCAAGAAAGGCTGTGTCGGGTTGGCAGGTGACCTGGGCTCCAAGAAGAGCTTGGGTTTCAAAATGAAAAATGGTGGAGAGGGAGGTCTTCATGCAGACAAAGGCATGAACAAATTATTAGAGTCAAGGAACGCAGTCGGATATATGACTGCGTATGTGGCTGAACAAAAGTCAGCGTTCTGAAGTGCTGAACTTGGCAGAGCTGGTGTTGGCAGCAGTGATCTCAAAGAATGCATACTCACCAGAGCACTCTAGGAGGGTATACAGTGGAGTGAACTTGTCACATTGCTCTCCATTTTCTCCTAAGAGACCCATCCTGTTTAAGGATTCTGCCTGTGCCAGATGAGGTCCTGTCAGATTTTGAGAAACCTGGACCAGGGGCCTTACCAAGCCTCTAGTATTCCCAAGCCACCCTTCTCTAAAACTCCAGCTCAGTTGCCATTGACTCAATTGGCCATGTACGTGAGGATTCATTTCTACGCTCTCTATTCTATTTCATTGGTCATTATGTCTTTCCTCATGCCAGCACCATACTGTTTTGATTGCTGTAACTTTGTGGTGAGTTTTGAAACCAGGAAGGGAGAATTCTCCAACTTTGTCCCTTTTTTTTCCCCCCCAAGATTGTTTTGGTTATTTGGGGGCCAATGGAAGTTTTCAAGCTGGCAACAGTGTATAAGATTAGTTGGAAAGGACTAGGCTGGGAAGAATGAAAACTATTTAGGCTGTTTCATAAGTCTAGATATGAGGTAACTAGTCATTAAGTATTTTGGTGGCAGTCGAGTTGGAGAGCAGTAAACGGATTTGGAATATTTGGAATAATTTAATATGGCTTGCTATATTGAGTGTGAATGAACAAGACAAAAAAGAGAAAAGGGGTTTTGTCCCAACCTTTGTGATTGGAAGAATTGTACTGAAATACATAGAAAAATAAAGGACACAAGAGGAGCTGAGCAAGTCTGTGGGTTAGGGGATCTGAATTCAGTTTTGAACACTGAGCTAGAGGTTCAGATGGGGATGCCCAGCCATCAGTTACAGATGCCGACGTGGAATAAATGAGTGTCGTGGTTATTCTGGGTCTTATGTTGCTTATAAATGGTGTAGAATTTTTTTTTTTAATGTAATGCATTTACGGTTACCATGGTGGCAAGAGCCAAATGAAGGGACGTGGTTGGCAAGAGCAGCAAAGATGGAGATCTGGTGAAAGGTAATTTCATGAAGCTTCTGTGCATTGCCTTAGCTCAGAGGAAAGAGGACTCTAGATGCTGTTGACATGTGTTTTATTTTGAAGTGACTGTTACTACCAGCGTCTCTAATCCTTAGCCTTGATCTCTTGGAGCCTAATGTTCCTGTTCTCCAGCTGAGAGAGACTAATTCACCATCTTGTGTTGTAAACACTCACTCATCTTAACTGATCACACCTCCAGTGATTTTCAAATCACTAAAATTACTAATTGCTATTCCTTACACATCAAAGAATGAATCCTGAATAATTAACCCCAAATAAAATTAAATGAATTGGCCCTTTTAATTAGAGTCCCTGCTGCTGTTTGTTCTCAGCTTCCTTTTCTTACTGTTAAGAGACTTGTAGAATGATTAAAACTGTTGAAGACTTAAACAGCCAGTGACCTTTTAATACGATATAAACCCATGAAAGCAATATTTCAGCTAGCAGGTGGTGAAGTAAATTTTTAGAGCAAGTACCTGTCAGCTCCAGTATTCTTTTGGAAAAAAAAAAACAACATGCCAAAAAACAACCACCTTGAGATGAAATGAGTGTCTCTGTTTGATTATTTTTAAAGCATTTATGCATTTGCTAAGCCTCGGTCTCGATGAAATGGCAGGGTTGAAGGAGAGTGAGTAACGTTGGCATCATTTTATATAAATAGTAACAAGAATTTCTCAGTGAGAAGGATTTGAAGTCATTTGTGCATAAAAGATGAAGACTGGAGAAATCACACAAAGCCCCTGGTCTCAGACAGCCCTTCTGATCCTCAGGGAGTCTCCTGAGGCTGGGCAATGGGCTCACACAGTCGGGCCAAGGAAGCGTGATGGGATTTCATTGCTCCCGATCGTCATGCTAGGATTCCCAGCCTATCCATGCTGCATTTAGCCTGGGTGTTATTGAAGGTATTTCACGTGTTTCTGATCATCTAATCCAAGTCTCCTAAATAGTAAGAACCTCTTCTCTTCTTTGTAGTCTTCTGAAGTTGTAGGGGCCGAGCAGGTTTCCTCCGTATTCTTAAGCAGCCTCAGTTTCTCACACTAATTTTGCCACCTATCGTGGTAAATGTGTCCTCAGCCAGAAGTTAGGGGATACAGGGTCACAGTGGGTTTCTTGGTCTGGTTCTACACTATATGTGTTTCTCTTTACCACACTGGTTGAAATTTCTCCATGTGTAAAATAAAAGTTATTGGACTAGATCAATGACTTTTTTCCTTAAAGTTTAAAAAATAAAATTTTACTTTTCACTTTGAAATAATCTCAGGCTTCACACAAACGTTGAAAAATAGTATAAAGGATTCTCACTTAGCCTTTATCCAGTTTGCCCAAATGTTGATATCTTACATAATCATAGTGCAGTTACCAGAATTAGGCAATTAACACACTGACCACAACACTTCTTGCTAACGTATAGACTTTATTCAGATTTAATCAGTTGTTCTATTAAGATTCTTTTTCTGGTCTAGGACCCTGTCCAGAATCACAAGTTGCATTTAGTTGCCTTGTCTTCTTAGTTTTCTTTAAGCTAGGATAGCTTCTCAGTCTTAGTTTGTCTTTTATGAAGGTCAGTGACTCTTAACCAGGGCTACATGTCAGAATCATGTGGGGAGCTTGTCAAGATACTTGTGTCTGGGTCGAACCCCAAAGGTTCTGATCTAAGAATCGTAGAGTGGGGCCTCGCTGTATGCAGTAAAAGAAAGTGCTTCCTGAGATGCCGATGCATACCTTCGTTTAAAAGTCAGAGCTGTTTCAACACCTCAAGCACTACTATTTTGTGTTTCTAGTCACATGACATGTCTCCTTCCACTTCCTTCATGTCCCTGTTCCTCTTCCATTCCCAAGTCTCCTTTATGGACAGAAACCTGACCCTCCAACATTCCTGGAGGATTTGAAGGAGTTTCTAGATACATTGTGGGATAAGATACTGTTAAGACCTATCTACAGACCTTTTATTGCAGAAGATCAAGTACAGTATACATGGTTGCAGTGTTTCTTGAGATGAGGGTGTCCCCATAGCCAGGTGGTGACTTAGGGATGAAGACTCAGGGCCTGTATCCTGAAGACATGCTCCAAGTAAGTTAATGTGTAAAAACAATGACAACAATAGCAATGATAGCAACAACGGCAAAACTAGGTGGCTACTTTAAGACCGATGTTATTAACTGTCCAGCTATGAGCATCATGCAGAACCTATGACACCCCCGCCCCCAGTACTGTAGTGTATTGACCTTATGTCAGTAATTGAAAAGGGGCAAAATGGTCCATGGTAGAAATACATATGTTTATTTTTTCAGAGTTCAATTCAGTTTAATATAATATAGATTTATAATAATAATCATTTTTAATAGTAATATTATTACTATTCATCAAGCATATCCTGTGTGCTCTATGTGCCCTCTAAAACAGAGAGCCTGCTCTCAAGGTGCTTACAGTCTAGTAGGAGAAACCAGTAGATCTGCAATTAAACTAACAGAGAGCAGAATATGTGCTCCAATAGAGCTAAATCAGGAAGGAGCAATATGTTGTCACTGGAAGTGACGATGGGTCACTCTATCCAGATATAGCAGTGGTGAAATAAGTTTAAATGAGCTATTTAAAGTGTTTTTATTCTGAAACTATCATCCCTCCAGCTCCATCACCATCTTTGGAAGGAAGGTAAGCTTCTGGCCTCAGTGGTCGCCACAGGGTGACGTCCCATCTCCAAGAAAAAAGAGTATTTTTGGAATAGTCTCTCAGCACATTGATATTTGTTTGCCAGCTTCTTTTTTCAGTGTTAAGATTTTTTGTTTCTCTAGACTGTTGCCTCATTCTGTGTCCACGGCATGAATTCTTAATTTTTAAACTGAGAGAATTTCACTTTTTGGTGTGGGGCTAAAGGTATCTCAATAGTTGGTAGAAGATTGATGCTTAGGCTTAAATCATTGCCCTGTTTATTTTGAATGCCCATCTTCGGAAGCCAAATTATATGGTGTGTGGTTTGTTGTTTCGGTGGAAATTACTGTCTTTTTGTAAGACAATTGACACTTGGTGGATTCAAAAATGCTATTTGGTTTTAGTCCATTTGCAGAACCAGACTGTCCTCCTAATTTCATATTATTTGAAAATCATTCAGTGTTTCTTAACTAAGAAAGTGAATTTGTTTTTCAACAAATGGAAACCACTATGTGATAGAGAAATACAGTATACTTAGGTATGATGCCCTAAGATGTTTCACCTTCACACAGACTATTTATTTGTGGTCAAACATGAGGACTACTGAACTCAGTGGCGACCCAGGGATTCCATATTAGCTAGATGTAGAGTGAAACTGTCCATCTGAAAATCAGGGAGACTTCATCTACTTTAGGATAATCATTCTTCCTGCTTTTAATTTGAGAATCTGAAAGAGCATTTCAAGCTAAGTTATTTAGAAGGATGACGGAGACATTACATTTTGGCTTGGGTAAATATAGTGATGCATTAAAATTAAACACTGGCTTAAGTAGATTCTGCAATTCATTTCAAAGTATCTTCCTTTTGATTTTTTAAAAATGCATGCCTATAATTCACATTTATTGTATAACAATTAAACCAAAAGGAGAAGGCATGAGCTGTAGACAACCATCCCATGAGCTATAGACAACATTATTAATGTATACAAAATGTTTATACAGAAATAGTGCCATATTATAAACAATATTCAGTAGCCCATTTTTTTTCTCACAAGGTAATACATCAGAAACAGTTTTTCATGTACTTGACCCAGATACTCCATGACTCACACCTTCACTAGATGTAAGTCTTTGTTCAGATATCACCTCCATGAGGCATTTGCCAACCTTTTTCTTTAAAACTGCAACGTTCCACCATCACCCTAGCAGTCCTTTCCCCCTTCCCTGCCCTATATATCTGTATAGTACTTATCAAGATTTGATATCAAGTATGTTTTATGTAATTTATTTTTTAAGTGTTCTTCTTCTCCTGATAGAGTATAAATTACACGAGTGCAGCTCTTTGTGTTTGTTTTATTTATTTGTTTGTTCGATGTTTCCTTCTGGTGTCTAAAATAATCCCTGGCACATAGAAGGCATCCAATCAATGACTAAATAGATGTCAGATCTAGATCAACATCATCATTTTGATGGCAACACAATTTTCCAGTGTGTGAGTGACTTCAATTGATTCTTTTTACCCCAATTTTATCACTGAATAGTCTGATCATTTCCATTGTATTTCACTGTGATTAAGATTCTTTAACATGCTTCCCTGTATGGTCTTTAGTCACTGCTTTAGTAGGATAATTTATTATAAGTGGTATTGCTGCATCAAAGTGTATAAACATTTTTAAGGCTTTTGATACCTGTTGCCAAATTTTCTTGAGAAAGTTTTATCTTTAACACTCCTATTTATATATAAGTAGCATACAAGAGTGCTGAATTTCTTATATCATCTTATACCATTATTGTGTTCCATCACTCTTTAATTTTGACCTTTCATTTAAATAACATGACTTAGAAAATTAAGTACTATCAGAATCAAAAATTTGTTTATTTGTTTTTTAGTTAAGCAGCAGAGAATAAAAATGGAAGAAAAGTAGAAAGGTTTCTCTTCTAATATATAATTATATATAAAAAAAGCATGAACTCCAAAAATGTCTCGTGTGAGAACTAGAGAACTGAAGCTACTTGGTTGAGGTCACATATCTTCTCATTTACAGATGACGATGTGTCATTTAAGGGGGGCAGTATTGTTGCTATTTTGATGACAGTGAGGACAGGGAACCAGGGATGCCCAACCTTTCCCTGATAATTATCACTTCTGCCCGTGAGTTCTCAAAGGGGTTGCACACTGAAAGAACAGGAAAAAAATGGAAATTCAGGAGCTGCCTTATTAGTAGCTCCGTGAGTGCTTAATCCAAGAAAGAGGTCTGTGTGGTCACTCTGAGATGGTGCCTAGGCTTTGGGTCTGGGAATAAGCAGGCTTTTTATTCTATCTCTAATAGGAGCCACACATTGAGTAAGTCAGTGCAACTCCTTTCCTATTTTTAGTTACAACCAATGGGTAGTAACTAGATTGGGAGAAGACTGGGAGGTGATGCATTAAATGGGACTTATCCTCAATGGTTCCTTGATCTCTGCCATATCCCAGTATTTCCTGGTGGCTTTTAAAAACTTATGACACATTTCTAGGTACTGAAAATTCTCTTTTGAATTGTGTGTATGTGTTATTTTAAAATAAGTGGGTAGAACAATGACCGGTTAGAAACTTGTATAACGAAAAGTGGGTTTCTCTTCCACTCTTGTTCCCCAGTTGCAAAATTGATCTTCTTAGAGGCAACTTGCCTTTAACAATTTCTTGGGAATCTACTTAAAAGATACTCCCTGATATTACAGGCATATATGTATATATGTTATTACGCAAATAACATTTACTTGATGTCATAAACCTTGATACTTCATTTTTAGAAGATTTTACCCAGTGTGCTTTCTGATGGAGTTTTCTTGGTGGCACATCTGTTTTAATGCAAACTGAAGATGGATTTGAGGGTAAAATTGTAAACAAAGTCTTCAGTTGCTTGGTTTCATAATAAATTGCCTCTCATTTATGAGGAGAATGCTACAGCTGTGATATAACTCAACCACCTTACAGAGATTTTTCACTCCTGTTCTGTTTATTTTATCTTCTCACTTGTTCTCTTTTCTCAACCTTGCTCAGAGAGCTTCATCTTCTCAGATTTGGTCTTCTCTACTGAGTGGGCAAATTTAGACTCAGCTGCTCTTTTGTGCAAAAGTGAAAAGAAAAAAATGTCATCTATCATGTACACATTGTACAAGTCACTTACATACAGTTTAGCTTAGCAGTGTTCAAACTGTGGATTGAGACCTGTTTATGGGTCACAGTCACTTTAGTGGGTCACACACAACACCTTTAAAGTAAATAAATAACAGAGAAAATGTCAGTGTAGATTACATGCAATAAGTATGGTTTCATGAAACCCTTGTTTCAGATATACATGCATTTACACATGTCCAGATAGGAGTTTTGCATCATCATATGAAAGGTTATTTCTTTACTCTGGGTTATAGTAAAAAAAAAATTCCAGAGTCTAGAGTCTCAGTTTTAACTGGGTTGATCTGCAGAGTGACACTGTGAAGTGGCTATTCTTATACTCATTTAATAGGTGAGGAAAACTGAACCTGAGATGGTAGCACTGCCTTTTCCAAAGTAAAGGGTAGAGCTAGGCTTTGAGTTTTAAGTTTTTGGGCTTGAAATTTTGTACTATTTTCTTTGGAACATATTTCCTTTCTCTATTAGTTACTATTAATGGAAAAGAGTAACCGTCTTTACTTGAAGCTTATGATTTGGTCACCATAATTATTTTTATTTCGTGCGTGTGTGTGTGTATGTGTTCCAACCCAATCTCTTGTGCACTCATAATTTAAATTCTTAATTTGAGGAGCTCCAAAGTAATTTTATTTATAATTACCTTAAAGTTTAGATTTTCCTTAAACAACCAGAATTTCTCCATTTAAGAAAGTTAGAGAGCCAACATCTGCCAACTGCAAGAGCCCTTCACGTGCGGTCCACAGATCTACATCAGCATCACCTGGGAGCATGTGAGAAATGCAGAATCTCAGGCCTCACCCCCGACCTGGCGAATCAGAGCCTGCATTTTAGCTAGATCCTTTTGGTGATTTGAACATTGATGTTTGAAAAGCACCTAAGACACCAGGTCATTTAATAAAAAAAAAGGCAATTGAGTGATTAAATGGCTTTTTATTCAATTAGTTTATCAACCTATGTTTACTGAGGGATGACATGACCCAAACTTTATGCCAAGTGGTGGGGATATAAAGATAAATTATGAGTGGGCTCTGTTTGTTAGGAGTTTCAGTTCTTACTAGGAGAGAATGGCCATGAACACATAAATGCAATCAAGTATTATAGATGCTGGGATAGAACCTGTATGAGGCACAAAAGGGGCTGTTATCTAAATCTGCATGTGTGTGTGTATGTAGGTTTACATGGATATTTGGATCAAGAAGAAGGAGAATGATGCTTGCTTTTTTTTTTTTTTTTTAACCATAGTAAGTGAATCCAGACTTTATTGATGATCTGAGTTTGATTACTCCCTTGTATTTTTGCACTACAATCATACATAACCAGTAACTTACCATCTTCTTTGTTGGTAAATTCTTGTTATTTTCTCCCTCTCATGGGGGCCTTCATATCATGAAGGGCTAAGCAAACTGTTTTCAGGTAGCTGCCTTTTATATATGCCTGAGCCATGTTATTGGGGTAACTACAGTGGGTGATAACTCAGTTACAATCAAGTAGCCACATCTGCTTCTCAGTGCCACTGCCTTTTTACCCCTAGACTAGAAAGGGTAGCTTGAGAAAATATAAATAGCTGGGTTTCTGGGAGTTTTTCCTCACTCTCTTCAAGTTAATGGTATGCATAACGGGCTGTTTTCTGATGTCAACTGGAATAAAGTAGTGTTTGGCAATCGGGGATATACGACTTTATTTGCCGAACTCACCGTTTAACTGCCTTATGGTGCTACATCTGGCGCAAAGCAAAAACCTTTTGAATATTAGCTCAATGAGATGGGATGGTATAGAGCAAATTAAGCAAGATCTTTTCTTGCTTCTCTCCAAGGCATTGTGAGCATCCATTTCCAGCTCTGTATTTCACTAGCAGTGTAACTTTGGAGTAAATCATTTTAGCTGGTAATTGAGGAATAAATGTATTTTGCTTGTTGGGTAGGCTTTCTATGGTGAGGAAAAGGGTAAGGAGGAAACCACGTTTATAGACATGTGTCTGTGACTACTCTACTCCTAATAAAACCAAATATTTCTTTCTTAGCTTTTATGTATCACTGCATTCCCCAGTTGCCTGATGTGTGTCCATTTTTGGCTTGCCTGTTTGATTTATTCAGTGCCTCTGTAATTCACAGGGTCTGGGAGTTCACTTGGATTTCCCCAGCAAGCCCAGAGGGCAGGGCATGCACTAATGTGAAGGTCTACATTAGCATTGCTGGTTGTAAGATACTACAGCTGATTCCGTCCAGGTGCTTTTTCCTCTAGGAGGGTTGCCCTGCAAGCATCTCAGCCAGGTGCTCTTTCATCATTTGAAGAAATCTACTGAAAAGAAAAGGATCTTCCCCCGCAACATTTATATACACACATTTTGTTCTTTCCTTTTTGTTATCTTCCTTAAACATGGAAATTGTACCTTCTCTCTTAAGCTGAACTTACTGTTACTTAGAGGCATTTCCCTCTGTTGACCTGCCTGTGAAAATTGTGAGCCTTAAGTCAGAATTCTCATAATAGTTCTTAGTCTGATTTAAAACTCTTTACGAAGAGTTTTTCGTTGCAACTGACTTAACTAGTCATGCTTCCCTTCAAAGGACCCATTTTCTATCCCTTTATCATGTGTGTGTGTCTGTTTTCTACATTTACCCAGTCCTCCACATCCTTTTAAAATGTGAGCTCCACTCTAAACAATGTAGCAAGAAACCTATGATGGGGCTTCCCTGGTGGCGCAGTGGTTGAGAGTCCGCCTGCCGATGCAGGGGACACGGGTTCGTGCCCCGGTCCGGGAAGATCCCACATGCTGCGGAGCGGCTGGGCCCGTGAGCCATGGCCGCTGGGACTGCGCGTCCGGAGCCTGTGCTCCGCAACGGGAGAGGCCACAACAGTGAGAGGCCCGCGTACCGCAAAAAAAAAAAGCCTATGATGATTGAGCTTGAAAGATGGAAAACTTTGGTCTAACTTAGATTAAAATAAGCAGATACTTATTATGAGGTTATCACTATGACTTTAATAAATCTGCATAATCTTGCCTAGAACACATGGTCTAGATTTATGTTGTTTTCAAGATATTTCTTTTAAAAAAATACATTGTATTTTCTTTCTTGGTTCCTTTTCACCCTCCCAGGACTCTCATCAACCTGCACCTCACTATATTTAATTTCTATGACAGAAGTATAGGGTCAAGAAGGATATAGTTGGAAGGGACCTCAGAGACAGGCAGGTGTACTTTTTATTCTAAGACAAGTTTGCTCTGAGAATTTGGGCAGTTCCTGTGTCTTTTGTGGGCCTCTTTTTCTACCTTCATAATCTGATCTCCAAGATTTTGGTCAGTTCTGATACTGTTTAATGCTCTGACAATTCCTATGACATAAAGAATCTGGTAGAGTATAAGAAGGTGCTGAGAAATTCTCTTTTAAATTGAATATGAAGAAGACATAGGTCCAGATAGAACATTTGAACCTGAAAATTAAGCTGTGAAGCAGAATTTGATCAAGTCTCCCTCAACCTAGACTTCTTTGCAGATCACCTAAAACTTCATTGTGAGCTTTCGTCTCATACATTATGACTTCTAAAGGTAGAAAAGATCTTGGTGACGATCCTTTTTACTTGACAGCTATTTCATGTTTTTATTTGAAGGCCAGTGAACTTCTCAGTCCCGGCTGCACATTAGCATTATCTGGGTTTTACAGGAGTACGGGCATCTCATCCCTTCTCCCCGTCCCTGAGATTCTGAATGCATTGGTATGAGATAGAGTTTGGGCATCGGCATTTTTAGATAAGATTCCTTGGTGATTCTAGTATCTAGCCAATGTTTAGAACTCTGAGGTGGAGTTCATAAAGATTTATGAGACTTATAATTTTAATAAGGATATAGACAACATATATCTTCAGATGTGCACACCCAGAAGGATGAGAGAAGTAGAGATATTTCTATGTGACATGCCATTGAACCTTTCCAATTCTATGGGGTCCAAAGTAGGAATACTATGACACTTTGCTTAATGCAATGGTTCTCAAAGTGTGGTCCCAGGCTCAGTGGCACCAGCATCACCTGGGGATTTATTAGGAATGCAAATTATCAGACCCTGACCCAGACCTACTGAATCAGAGCTTCTGGGGGTGGGACCCAGCAATCTGTGTTTTAAACAGACTGTCCAGCGATCCTAGTGAGCTCTAAAGTTTCAGAACCATCAGCATAGAGAGTTGTTGTGGGCGTAAGAGGTAGCCTAGGAAAATCTTAGCACAGTGCCCGGTGCATGCTGAGAGTCCAAAAAACAGAGTACTCTAAAGATAGTGTGTTTGACTTCTTGGTAGCCTGAATATGGCTGGGAGCTAGACTTGACAGCTGTTAGCTACTCTTCCAACTCTAAGACTGTTACTTTTTAAAAATTTATTTTATTGAAGTATAGTTGATTTACAATGTGTTAATTTCTGCTGTATAGCTCAGTAATTCAGTTATACATATATGTGCATTCTTTTTCATATTCTTTTCCACTGTGGTTTATCATAGGATATTGAATATAGTTCCCTGTGCTATATACAGTAGGACCTTGCTGTTTATCCATTCTATTTATAATAGTTTGCATCTGCTAATCCTCAACTCCCAATCCATCCCTACCCCACCTCCCCCTCCCTCTTGGCAACCACAAATCTGTTCTCTGTGTAAGACTGTTATTTATAAGGCAAATGGAGCTCAATTGAACAATCTCAAAGGTGTATCAGAACAACCAGTCCAAGTCACCATCCTTCCACTGTGAGATTTAGACTCTTTCTTTTCTGAAGACCAAAGTTGTGATGTTTTGGTACTATCCAACAGTGACTCATGGGGTGGTAGAGACTATACCACTAAGTGTTGAACAGCTGAAATGCAAGGAAAAGCTATTTATCCATAGAGGAGGACAGTTCCCCAACACGTCTAAAACATTATTGCTAAAAGGAAAAGGGCACATAGAGAAATTTTTTTCAGAAAATGAAGGTTTCCTTTTCTTAATAGAATTTCTTGCAAAGAATATTTTAAAAGATTCCATACCAAGAACCCATAGCGATATTAGGTTTCCTAGTATCCTAAAGCCTGGATAGTGTATAGATTTCCAAATTGGATGTTTCTTATTCCAGTTTCTCCTAATCTTGTCCTGCACACACTTTTAGATTAGTCTTTAGTAAATCATATTCTTAGAAGTGTTTCCTTCTCAGAAATCCTTAATGGGTCCTCACTGCGTGCACAATAAAATTCAAACTCTATGCTAGATGTGGAACACACTTAAAAGCTTATTTTTATACTGCTTTAATTTTTATAACCTTCTAGTGTTATTTTACATTCTTGTGTTTATGCTATATTGTAACTTGCTTTTTATTCTCTAGACCCTGATTTTTTTTTTTTTTTTTTTTTTACCATTATGCCTCTGTTTTCCTTTATTTCTGTCTAGCATGAACTTACTATCTACATCATAATGTTCAGGGGCAATTTAAATTCTCCAGTAAAGCTTCCTTGTTACTCCAAATGAATGTAAGCTTTCCTTTATCTTAACTTCCAAAAGAGTTTGTAGAGCTTAATAAATTGCACCTTGTGTTACCTTACCTGTTTATACATTTTTTTCCATCTCTACTTGACTGAAAATTCATTGAGGGCAAGCAACAAGTCTAATACACCTCAGTAATCCACCGCTCCAAGCACCTTCCCTGTTCTGGCTAAATGTACTTGGCACGCTTCTACACCAGCTTTATGTCACTTCTAAGTATCCTGTCGGGTCCTCATTCTCCTGAAAGTTAAGGATGCTAATTAACTGAGGAGAACTTAGGGAATAATTGCTATGCAGGACAAAAAATTATGTGTCAAAGCCAATTACAACGCAGTAAAATGCCAGCTAATGCAAATCTCCTTGACTTAGGATGGGGTTACATCGTGAAAAGCCCACTGTAACTTGAAAATATTAAGTGGAAAATGCATTTAATACACCTAATCTACCAAACATCATAGCTTAGCCTTGCCTACCTTAAACATGCCCAGAACACTTACATTTAGCCTACAGTTGGGCAAAATCATGTAACACAAGCCTATTTTATAATAAAAACTTGACTATATTATGTCATTTATTGGACACTGTACTGAAAGTGAAAAACAGAATGGTTGTGAGGGCACAGAATGGTTGTAAGTGTATGGGTTGTTCATCCTGGCGATCTCCTGGCTGACTGGGAGCTGAGACTGCCTGCCGAAGCCCAGCATCACAAGAGCATTGCACCCCATATGGTTACCCCAGGAATAGATCAAAATTCAAAGTGCGTTTTTTGTTGAATGCCTGTTGCTTTTGCACATAGGTGGAACCATCATTAAGTTGGGGACTGTCTGTGTTTGTAAGAGTGCTATAGTATTGCATCCGTGTTAATTTCATGTGTGTGTTTCCTTTCCGCAGGTGATTTTCTTCCACCCCCGCCTCCACCTCTAGATGATTCCAGTGCGTCTCCATCGGGCTCTGGGAACTTCCCTCCTCCACCTCCCCTTGATGACAGTGCTTTCAGGGCACAGGTAAGATCTGGGGTTGAAGTCATGTTTATAAGCCACGCTAGGAATCATGAATTCTGAGATTGTTTCTGTGGTGGATAAACATTTATCCAGAGCCTACAGAGAGAGCTTTACACCTCACAAAGCACTAAGGCATTTTAATGCCAACTGCCCAGCTCAAGCTTCCCAGAGTTCTGCTGGCTTGCCCTCTGAAGCCCTGGAAATCCTTTTACCTACTAATTTTATTTTGAAACTGAAAGTCATTCTTTAGGAATGCCATTTGAGAAGTCCACATTTTCTTGTTATCCTGGAGACACACAAGCAGGCTTTTTTATTGCCTTTTTTCTCTTTCCACAGACGTTGCATTCTAAATGAGTAAGGATGATATTTTAAGGTTCTGGTTGGTCACTGTGGGTACTGATTGGTCAGCAACATCTTTCTAGCAAAAGCAACAGCAAAATTTCTTAGGTTTTCTCTTCTGAGTGAGGTCAGGCGTGCACAGTATGGTATGTGTTGACTATTTAGAAGTATTTGTGCTCCAGGGAGTGTTGAGAGCAAAGTGACTCAGGGCTAGATTCAGAAGCAACAGTAAAAGTTCTCAGCCTGTGTTCATGTAGAGCCACTGGTGACCAGCTGCCACTGTTTAGGCAGTTAAATGCCAGTTATGTCAGGAAGGAAAACTAAATAATATTGTCATACAATTATTGTCATATTTTTAGGGGTGATGATGTTACTATAGATATGTCAAAGAAAAAAATCCTTATTTTTTAGAGAAATGTCGGCAAGATTGTTGAATGAAGTGAATAGTGCCTGGTATTTGCTTTAAAGTCAAAAGAATCTAAAAAAGAGTGGGTATGTATATATATATGTATATATGTGTGTATATATATATATATATATATATATGTACGTATAACTGATTCACTTTGCTGTACACCTGAAACTAACACAACAGTGTAAATCAACTAGACTCCAATAAAGAAGAATCCTAAGAGTAGGGAGCTACTGAGTGAGAAAATATTAGCTATGAGTTGATAATTGTTGGGTGCATGGAGGTTTAATTCATTATTTGTTCTACCTTTGTATATGTTTAAGATTTCCCATAATAAATTTTAAAGAGGAAAAGCCATAGAAAGTAACTGCTTAAATAGTTCAGGTCATTGTGTCTTTTTTTCTCTTAAATTTCAGGTTAGAGGAGACAAAGGTAGAAATGATTAATTCACTCAACAAATATTTCTGTGCTCTGTGTGGGCACCTTTATAGCACTAGGTATTCTATAGCAAAAAAGACAAACAGGGTTCTGCCCTTATGAAACTTACATGTTAGTAAGGGCTGTTCTTTGCATGTTGTTTAATTTATGCAATTAACACTTTGTTTAGTCTATCTTCTTTCTTGAATAGTTATGTAACTATTTTGTAAGCATTTAAAATCTTGAGTTCTGAAAAGTTTGCTTGACCTTGTGACAAGAAGAGTTGTGTTTGATACTAGTCGAGCAGCTTATTCTTGTCACATGATCTCGACCAGGTCACCCTAAGGCCCACTTTTCTTGTAATTAAAGATAAGATAACTGTATCTACCTCTAATAATAAAATGAAATACAGATGGATTTGAATGTACTAAACTATAATCACCTTACAGATATTTTGATGTTATAAATGTCGCCATATAAAAGTAACAGCGACAAGAATAATAATAAGGCTTGCCAAGGGTTTCATTAAGAAAAATCAAACCTGGGGCTTTCATAAAATTACAAAAAGTCTTTTTCTGTATAGATCTTGTCCTGTTAACTATATCCAAACTATGCTTTGTTTTTGAAAAGGAAGGAAATAAACAAAAAGCCTGTTGCCATGTTGGCTTATGTTCTATAAAACAGAAGGAAGAAGGATAAAAAAATAAAACAGATTTTGCCAAATGGAAAAGGGCAGATCTGGTAGGAGAGGTGTGTTGTTATTGAATATGTGGAAGATTGTTGGCAAGTTCAAAAGAAAATGGGCAGGGACTTCCCTGGTGGCACAGTGGTTAAGAATCTGCCTGCCAATGCAGGAGACACGGGTTCGAGCCCTGGTCCGGGAAGATCCCACATGCCGCGGAGCAACTAAGCCCGTGAGCCACAACTACCGAGCCTGTGCTCTAGATCCCGCGAGCCACAACTACTGAGCCCACGTGCCTAGAGCCCGTGCTCCGCAACAAGAGAAGCCACCGCAGTGAGAAGCCTGCGCACCACAAGGAAGAGTAGCCCCCGCTCGCCACAACTAGAGAAAGCCCACGTGCAACAACAAAGACCCAACGCAGCCAAAAATAAATAAATAAAATAAATAAATTTAAAAAAAAGAAGAAGAAGAAGAAAATGGGCATGTCCTTTCCTTGTGTGGTGGTGATGTGATGTGATAGAGGCTTGGTCCCACTCTGGCCATATTTGCCCCAACTTTAGATTTGAGCTACGATGGAACTCAGAGTAACGTAATCACAGGAGAAAATTCTGCACGTTTTTCTCCCAGCCAATGGTGAAAACTCCTGTTGCCAAGTCCAAATTATAGCTGGTAAATGTGTGTTTTTATGTAGAAATCTGTTTATGTTTCCAGCCAGATCTTCAGGTCAGAGCCAAAAGAACCTCTATTAAGTGTGATTCTAAGAATTATAAGTTTTTCAGAGCTGAAAGGGACCTAAGAGATCATTGAGTCTAAACCTGGTGCCAGGCATCTAGTTACAGCTTTTCAAATACTTGCTGAATGAATTAATTCCCTCTCTTCACAAGTGAGGAAACTGAGACCCAAGAAGATGTGGATCCTATCGTTTCTGACAGAACTCTTGAGAAATCTTGACTCTTTATCTGTCCTTCCTCTCACTGTGCACGTGATTTTGCTTCAGGCCTCTCAAGACTCTGAGGTTCCGATGAGGGGGTAACATGCTTTTGTTTGGAAGGAGCAGGTGTTGTTGGGAGTTTTGCTTGTCTCTGAATTTCTGATGTATGCTGTAAACGTTTTTCTTTTTCCTTTGCAAAAGGCAAATATTTAATGTCAAGAATTCTTGTTTTGAGAATTCTCATTTTTGTGGGAAAAGATGAATCTTGGAAAATCAATGAGAGATTTTCTTTTCTGTCAGTATCAGTTCGAGCCTAGTGGCTGTAAGGTTTGGGGTGACCATTTAGCAATCACTTCATTCATTCGTTATTCATTCACTCACGATAAGTTGAATAACTTCTCTAAGTCAGACACATACACTGGGGTTTATAGCCTTAGAACTTGTCATCATGGGTCTAGTGCCCTGAGTCTCAACGTTGGAACTGTTAGCTTTGTTTGATCTCATGCCACAGTTGGTAATTACTTTCTATTTCAGCCAGCCAGTGGGCAGGCATATAGCATTGTTTAGAGAAGTTTTAAAGGGTCAGAATATGTCATAGGATTTCAGGTTTGCAAGGGAATTAGAGATCATAACTCAAGTGCCTTTTCTGTCGTTTGACTCTCCTAATTTTTTTTCAATTTAACAAAATGTTTATGGGTGACTACGACAGCTGAGGCAATGTTGAAGGCCAAGGAATAGATCAGATACCACCTCCGATTCAAGCTTGGAAGATGCATATATACCCAACTTCTAAATTAAGGTGTTTCGTAGTAAATTATTCCTTAGTCATCATGCTTTGATCAGAAGCACAATCTTAGTCCTTTGTTGAGGTAGAGGGTGGGGGAAATAAATTAACTCTGTCTAGAGACATGCAAGAAGGATTCTTGGAAACAATTTCAATTGAACTGAACTTTGATGGCTAATTAGGATCTTAATTTTCAAATGGGGGAATGGAATTTTAGGCAATAAAGCAACAAGTATAAGAATACAGAATATTCTGAAGAATATTCTGAAATCATTGCAGGTATTTGTTACTATTGAAATATAAGGTTAACATCCCCAGGTCTGTTGTTGGGTGCCAAGTGGTGCTTTTAACACACCATCAGACAAAATGTGTTGCCCTTGTGGGAAGCCCTATGCAAATAGCTCTGAGTTGTCTGGTAGACTTCCTTGAGCTCCTCAGGGATTTACCTGCTGATACCTGATGGCTTTGAGTTCAGGTGCCCGATACTTAACTTCCCCTTTTTATGACATGTTTGCTTGACTTTTTCTTCATGACCACCAGCTGACACCTCCTCACTCTGCCTCTCTCTTTGTGGCCCAGACCGTGGCTTGCTTTTACGTGTCTGTGACCCTGGGCTTTTACCTTTCCACTTCCCATCAGCTCTTCCATCCCTTCAGGCAGATGGCTGCCTTTGCTAGGGTACCTCCAGCCCCTCCACCTCAGAAAACAGACCGTCTCATCCATTGCTGGTTACTCCAGGTATTACAAATGTCTTTCTCTTATTGAACTGAAATTTGTCCCTTTATGATTTCCTCATACTGATTTTCTTCCTACCCACTTAGAAAATGATGTGCATTCAAAGGAACTGTCAGGCCAGGAGAGAGAGAGGTGGTGTCTGTCTCAAGGGGGTGATCCATAAAACTCCTGAAAGAGGTCACTTTTCTGAGGAGAGCATGAAAACAGTGTCATGTGAGCTATTCACTGAACTTGGGGAAATGCCCAGAGTTTGTTGAAAAGAGAAGGAAGAAGAGAGATTTCTTTTTTGTTTTAATTTTTAAAAATTTTATTGGAGTATAGTTGATTTGGAGTATAGTTGATTTACAGTGCTGTGTTAATTTCTGCTATACAGTGAAGTGATTCAGTTATATATATGTTCTTTTTCATATTATTTTCCATTATGGTGTATCACAGGATATTGAATAAAGTTCCGTGTGCTATAAGGTAGGACCTTGTTGTTTATCCATTCTATATATATTAGTTTGCATCTGCTAATCCCAGACTCCCAATCCCTCCCTCCCTCCCCTTTCCCCCAACCTTCCTTGGCAACCACAGGTCTGTACTCTATGTCTATAAGTCTGTTTCTGGAGAAACTTCCGAAATCCTTTATTGCCTTGTCTTAAAGTCAGGGTCCAAAAGTTTGTGGGCCAAGTCATTTCTACTCTTGTGAAAACAATTTCAAAGCTCATAGATGTGTAGGGTGAATGGTGGATTGTAGTCATTTATCTGCTTACTCACTTTATGTATTTCATTTATCAATAATAGCTTAAAAATCTATTGATGTTTCAGTAGAACTGGAACTGAAATCTGTGTCCTGTGACCCTTAGTCTAGTGCTACCATGATCACAGGTATGGAATGACAGAATTTTACTTGTAGACGTAGAGAACTCAGGCCCCCGCCATGGGCACATTCATTCATGAGCTCACAGAAATAGGCAGCAGGCCTTGCTTTATTTATATGGTTTGGACATACCCTACCATAGAAGTCATCCCTTCTGCTACCTGGTAGTGTGGTGAGGAAGGAAGAGGCTGGGTGAAAAAGGAGATCCAGTCTACAAAAATTAAGAGTAGAGATGCGATATTGTCAGAGCAAAACCAAAATGCTCAGCAAAAACTTTAATCCACTCTGAAGTGCTTACCCTTCCTGTGTAGTGAGGATATAAGAATATCTTGATCCATGAAAACATACCAGGGGAGTGACCGTGATGCTTATTTCTTCCTGGCCCTTTGCCTTGTTCCTTTGGGTCTTGTGTTCGCGAGGGGCCCTAGTTGATTTGTAGGGTTATTTGTGACCCTGGCAAAAACAGTAGCAGCAGCAGCTTGCTTCATGATTATCTCCTCCTTTTACGGTCCACACATGTAGAGGAGTGTATGTTTAGCAGGGCTGGTGGGTTCTTAGGCATGTCACAGCCTCCGGGCGGTGTGACTTTCTAGAAGCGAATGTCGGAGTTTTCCTGTTTGCCTTTCGCTCTGAATCATCCTCTGATTGGGTATTCAGGTGAGAAATGAGATATTTTTGGTGTCTAGACTTATAAAAACTTCTTTGAAAGTAGCAGGCCACAGCCGATAGGGACTATTCCAATGTTTCATTTAGTAATCTGACCCTTTCTCTTGAATGTCATAGTTTCTCTTCCTTGTTTTTTAAGAATCTATTTTAAAAGGTAAACCCTTTCCCAGGGATCGATAGTGGAGTATGTGTGCACACACAGGCTCATTCACCCATATCAACTCAATTACCACTGCTGCTACTCTTTTGAAATAATCTAGGACACATGCATGTATTCTGCAGTGAAAGTTTGGCTGATTGCTGGACAAGAAAACCTTATGGGGAAATAGGTTGCGGTCAGTTCTGTTGTGTGTTGAACTAACCAATGAGGTTAGATTTGCTTTAGCTCCTGAGTTTCTTTATTGGGAGTAATTTACAATATTTGCATATTTCAGAAAATTTCCTGTGCCCAAATTAAGTGAAACTTAAGTCGGTTCTTTCTGAGTCAGTGGAAGTTTTTATCCCATTTTATCTTTCCCATCAAGAACCTTAGTGATTCCTTCAAAGCTGAAATACATTTATTTATTTTTTGTACATCTAAAAAGTAATGCATGTTTTTTCTTAGTAATGTAAATAAATCAAACAATATGGAGTAAATATTTTCAAACATGTTTCTCTATCAAGGAAAAATTATGATAGGCATATGTGCCCCAGTCCTAATATATACACCATATGAAGTTTGAGCACTCCTTTTCCTGCCTCATCTAAAGTGTTATTAACACAGTTTGGAGAATGTGTTGCAATATTTTAAACTTTATAACACCTCTTTTTAAAGAAATATTTCTCCATTAAATTGTACCATCACATTATTAATAAACTATAGCTTTTGTTTATTGCATTGTTTCTTGTTTGCTATTTCTTTTTCTTGAATTCATCATATTGGTTCTTTTATGTCCTTTTTTTTTTTTAAATTTCTTCCTCCTACAGTACTTTGTTAAATATTTATTTATTTATTTACTTACTTATTTGTTTATTTGGGAAAGGCTACATGGATGATATATTTTCTAAGTCCTTGCATATCTGAAAATGACTTTTTTTTTTGGTTTCATCGTTAAGTAAAAGTTTGGCTGCAGTAGAATTCTAGGGTCAAATGTTCTTTACCTCAATATTCAACAAAGATTTCTATGTTATTACTTTGTATCATTCAGTCTTTAGTGTTGCAGATGAGAAATCTGATGCCAGTCTGATTCTTTTTCCAATTTAGTAACTTTTTCTTGTTTGATCTGTAAGCTTTGTTTGTGGGATTCAGCAATTTTACTAC
This sequence comes from Monodon monoceros, assembly GCF_005190385.1. Lineage (NCBI taxonomy): Eukaryota > Metazoa > Chordata > Mammalia > Artiodactyla > Monodontidae > Monodon > Monodon monoceros. Next base: position 79,020,919 of record NW_021703767.1, on the reverse strand, counting down.
ACTGTTTCTAGATACAGCTTCCCTCACCCTCACCCTCACCCCAGTATTTCTACTCAGCATTCAGTGAATCTGTTTGATCTGAGGAGTCAAGTTTTTATTTAGCTAAGGGGGATTTTCTTGTGATGTTGGGAAAATGAGTTTTAATTTTTCATTTGCCGTTTTCTTCCTTATGGAACTCCTATTTTACGGTTTTGGACTTTTTCTCCCATTCTTCATATTGGTATTCTTTTTCAATAGTTCTACCATATGGAAGAATCCCTCTTGCTTGCTTCCTTTCTTTATTTTTAATTTTGTGGTGATGATGTACTCTCAAATTATAAATGCTATATACGCCTGAATTTAGGGAGAAAATGTGCTTGGGGGCCGCTCTGAATCTGCTGTTCTGGTAGACCTAGCTCGCTTGTACTCCAAACTTTATCTTTTATCTAAATCAGAAACATACAGTCCTTTACTTGCCACTTTTTTCTTTTTAATTGGAGTATAATTGCTTTACAATGTTCTGTTAGTTTCTGCTGTACAATGAAGTGACTAAACAGACCAATCACAAGTAATGAAATTGAAACTGTAATTAAAAATCTTCCAACATACAAAAGTCCAGGATCAGACGGCTTCACAGGCGAATTCTATCAAACATTTAGAGAAGAGCTAACTAACACTTGTCCTTCTCAAACTCTTCCAAAAAATTGCAGAGGGAGGAACACTCCCAAACTCGTTCAATGAGGCCACCATCACCCTGATACCAAAACCAGACAAAGATATCACAAAAACAGAAAATTACAGACCAATTATCACTGATGAACATAGACACAAAAATCCTCAGCAAAATACTAGCAGAGTCCAGCAGCACATTAAAAGGATCATACACCATGATCAAGTGGGATTTATCCCAGAGATGCAAGGATTCTTCAATATACACAAATCAATCAACGTGATACACGTTAACAAATTGAAGAATAAAAACCATATGATCATCTCAATAGATGCAGAGAAAGCTTTCGACAAAATTCAACACCCATTTATGAGAAAAACTCTCCAGAAAGTGGGCATAGAGGGAACCTACCTCAACATATAGTCCTTTAAATAGTCAGCCACAGGGTGTGTGTATCCAGTCGTCACTGTGTGGGAGGCTAGGGAACGGGTTTCCCTTAGATACATATGCCAAGAACAGAGCAACAAGCATCAAGGCTATTTATTAGTTGTGAAGATCCATTGGCAGGTAGCAAAGCCCCTGTTTTACATGCTGCACATATATGCCCAGTGAGGGCAGCAGTAGGCTGTGGCCAGCCCTTCTGCGGGGTGCTGTCTGCTTGAGTTCTCAGTTTCCTTCCTCACTTTTTCCCCATTCATGCCTTTCGATGACTATGTCACCAGGAGTGTCAGGGATTCTGGCAAAGTACCTTTTATTAGAAAGAATGAACTCATTAAGTGATTTCACTGCTGTTTTGACTGGTTTTCAGTATGTACCCCAAACTTTCTTTTCCAGGAGGCTTCCCCACCCCCTCACCTTTTTTGTCGAGGCAGTTTGACATCAGCTTAGATATTGCTATCTTTTGCTATTTATCTCAAGCTCACGCTGCTGCCCTTGAGGGCGCCACCACAGAAAAGCCCTCCCTGATTGCGTCATCTAGGCCAAGTAAAACTTCAGGGACAACATAGTATGATGGCGAACACTGTAAGTGCTGATCCAGACTACCTGGGGTCACACGTGGCTCCCCACTCACTAGCTATGTGACTGTGATCGTGTTATTTAACCTTTTCATGCCCCTGTTTGCTTATCTGTAGAATGGGAATAATTGTTGTACCTATCTCTTTGTGTTGTTGTGAGGTTACGTAGAGAATATCATATGAGCCTGCCATAGCCTAGAGCTTAGTAAATGTTCACCATTGATGCTATTATGGTTACACAGTTCTGGGTTAACTGTTCTCTGTGCTGAATTCTGGCATAGTTATTGCTGTCCTTTGCTTTGTACCGCACCTCCCCAAGGTTCACTAATGATGTACCACACCCCCTCAAGGTTCACTTGAGGATTTTAAGGCTTTTTACCAAAGAAATACTCCCACAAGCTCTTTCGTCAAAATGATTGAATTAAATAATCTTAGCTCTCTTATGACTCTAAAATTCAACGCCCCAAGGTGTTATTACCAATAATAAAATATTAGCTTTTTATAACTTCATAGTTGTTTACAAACTGCAAAATACTGTATATTATTGAATTTGATCTTCACAAGTAAGAATAGCACACATTTAATTTAACAAATACAAAAAAAATTAAGCCTCAAAGATTTGAGGCAGCTTGCTTAGATTTCACAGCAAGTTTCATGGAAGCAGTGATTTATTTTTGAATGGATAAAAACAAAAACAAAATGCATTTGGGGGACTTTTAAGCCTCTTGGCTTAGTATCAAGTCCCTTCAAATGAGAGAAGGCACATCATTTTAAATTCTCAAAAAGCAGCCAAAGTCATCAACAATATGTGTTTATGGCTAGTGGCCAGGGGCCACCAAGATAGCTTTCTTTGTAATTCTTTAGTGGAAATAAGCACATCTTCCATCCCAGCCTCCGGCATATTCCCTGACAATCCCCTCACCGATTGTACCATGTACTTCTTATCCGTGGATTTGGTAAGGAAGCCCTATTGGGCTCACAGATCCTTTAGTTCCTTTGTAATTTACGTAATCCACTCAAGATGAGAACAAAACAACTTGATACGAAAGAAGTGGTAAAAGTGGACATAGAGGATGCCAAAACCAAAAACCGAGGGCATTAACTCTTACTTTTGCAACTCTAATGTTTTAGGGAGATTTTCTGTGCATAGCTAATTTGGGTTGATCCATTCAAAAGTCAGGTATTTAAAACTGCAAATATATTATTGCATGCAGTACTTATATGAATCCTTGAGGGGTTAAGCTATTATTATCATTATTTTATCATTAACTTTTGTGAGTTTGACCTGTCCAAGACTCCTACCCTGTAAATTTCGTAAATTCCAAAATTGACGTTGTTTTGTTGTTTTGTTTTTAATGAAAGACTTTCATATACTTTATCTCACTTGAGCCTTTAAATAACTTATGAAGAGGGAGGGTAGGGATAACTCTCCACCTTGTGCTAGTGAAGGGACTGAGGCTCAGAGAGTTAGGTAATAGTCCAGGTTTCCATAGTATTAGGTGTCTTGGGGCAGGAATGAGACCCTACCTTTTTCTGAGTCATGCCAGTCCCTTTCTTTCTCTTTTGGCAGCACCGCTTTATTGTTACTCTTCCTTTATACTGTTTTTCAATGAAGGACACAAAACACCAATTGTCATGTTCCTCTCCAAGTAATTTCATTAATTGGTAGCCCACGCTTTTATGAGTTTGGTTGTAAAATCCTCTATTGCAATATTGTCTTTAGCCTTTTAAAAATTGTCTGCATCTTTACAGATTGGAAGATTGTACTTTGACATTAAAATACAGGAAAGCTGCTTGTAGGCCTTTAAAATGGAATTTTTTCCAAATTTTTTGTTTGTTTTTATATTTATTTTGTCAATAAACCAGTAAAGATGTCAGTTTTTATTACTGTAGAAAAAAGTAAAATTGGTGGTACCTGGTGTAAACAAGCAGAGAGAGAAAGAGAGAGAGAGGGAGAGGGAGAGGGAGAGGGAGAGGGAGAGGGAGAGGGAGAGGGAGAGACAGCCCAGACACTCCCTCCTTTCCCCATAGTTTGTGTCATTCCCTTCAGTGCTTAAAGGAGTCTGTGCCTATCCTAAAACCACCTTCTGTTTTGACCTGTAGATGACACACCCATGTGATATGTGATTTGGGGAGGATCATCTCTAAGCCAAATCTCTCAATTTTTCGGTCATAGAACTAGTATGATAATTCTATTTCTCTCATCTTCTGGTTTTTTTTTTTTTGGACAGTCAGATGAAAATAACCCATTTGATAGCACTTTCTGGATCAGTAATTAAAGGATTTACCTTAAAATATGTATTTTTCATAACATTATTTTAGCATCATTGAGCTTTCATTCTTTCTATTAGAAATTATATATTTAGAGCAATGATTAACTGAATGGCCTTCAGTGGTATATTTGATGTATGATGTGTATTGAAAAGAGCATGGCAAACTGTCCCCTGAACACAGATTTAAAGATTCACGCCATAGTTTACTGCGCCGATATGTGCACTTGAGAGTCAGGGTCCTGACTTCAGAAAACCTGTCTCAGAACTGCACAGAGGACCTGGCTGGCTGAGACTCAGGTATTCCATTGAGAGATGATCAAACAATTAAATAAAAAGTATAGCAACCAGAAGAATATTTCACTGTGCACATTCAGGGAACGTCATCATTTTTATTATCATTTTACATCAAGGCATTTTGTAACTTGAAATGTGCCTATTGGATTGTTTCCATTTCCTTTTAGCTCATTGAAAGCCATACAGTGTCACTTTAGTATTTCTCTTCTGACCCAGTGGGGACAGAAACCAGTTTTGGGGCATGGCAGCTACTACAGAAAACTATTTCCACAGTTACAGATTCAGCAAATGAGGCTCTCTCCCCTCCCCTCCACCATGTTTCTCTCCGATTTTAAGTTACAGTCCTACCATGAACTTAAGTCATTTCAACTCTATTGAAATGGCTCTTGTATGCATCTGCTACCACCTCCCCTCCCTCCCCCCGCCAATCCCTGATTCGCTAATGACTTATTTTTCTGAGACATTCTTCTACTTCTGTCAGGCAAGGAACACTCTTGATGACTTGAACCTCCTTGCTTCCTCCTTCAATTTTCATTAAATAGAACCTCCTTGGGGGACTTCCCTGGTGGCACAGTGGTTAAGACTCCATGCTCCCAATGCAGGGGGCCCAGGTTCGATACCTGGTCAGGACACTAGATCCCACATGTGTGTTGCAACTAAGGAGCCCATGAACCACAACTAAGGAGCCCACCTGCTGCAACTAAGACCCAGTGCAAATAAATAAATAAATATTAAAAGAAAAAAAAAAAGAACCTCCTTGGTTCCTTTGCTAGATCTGCAACTATTCCTTTTCTTTCTTAGAACTCCCTTTTTCTTTTTTTCTGTCCCTAATTTTTTAGGTGCCCACTCAGTGTTCTCCCTTTTGACCTTCTGTCTTCTCTCAGTAGAGTCACAACTCTCACAGAGTCAACTTCCATCCCTGTTTATTTAATGACTTGGACTGGTTACGACTCTTGGCTCTGTGTCTTTCTTTGACAACTATTGTGCCATTTATCCATAGAAAATCTTTCCACAGGGAACCCCTTCACGTTCAATAGGTGTACAAATTCTACTCACGTCTTCCCCCAAAACTTCCATTCTGTTAGAGGTACCACCATATTTTCTTGGCTCCCAAATTCTAAACTCTGTGGTCACTGTTGATGTGTCTTGCTTTTTAAATATATCTATCACCAACATCTGATTTTTTTTTTTTTTTTTGGTTCAAAATGACTCTCAGGTTTGCTCTCGTCTCTTCATTTTTGATGTCCTAGTTCATTCCTTCTCCATATCACAATAGACCCATTGCTTTGTGTTATTTTTTCCCTTCCAGCTGCATTTCCCTAACCAATTAGTCTTCGAAAAATGTTATTTCCCTTCTGTGGCTTCTTTTGACTGCCACACTAAATTTCCTCTCTTAGTTGATTTTCAGAGTACTCCAAGACCTACCTCATCCTTTAAAGTACACCTCATCCCCCACTGTGCTCTTTTCATTTTTGCTCTTGCGAGGCTGACGGCGTCACTGTCAGCTTCCCATGTGAGTTAATTAATTCTCCTTGTGTCTTTCTTGGTGCCTGACGTATCCTCAGCTCTCAACTGACCAGGAAGCCTCCCCACTTTTTAAAAGCCTAATTCGTACCCTCTGACACCGCCAGTTGTGTCATCCCCATCTCTCCCTTCTTTGCATCCTGACTCTATCGACTGGGTGGTGTGGTGAAGGGACATGAACCTAGGGTTTAGTGCCAGGAAGCTCTGGAAGTGCCAGGAAGTTGTGTTACCAGTTATCTTCACATGCAAAATGGGAATGATCACTTAGAAAGTTATTCTGAGGATTAGTTAAGGTAAAGAGTGTAGAGTATCCAGTAGTATCTGGTTCATAGTAAAGGCTACAATGAATCAGTTAATGGATGGATCAGTTAATTATGTTTCATTTTCCTGCCACTGAATACATGCCTGTTTGTGGACTGATGTAATTATACGATGTGCCTCCAAACTCTATATCATAAAGCCAGAATCAAAATACGACATGGGGGAGACCTGTAGAAATCACTTGACATCACAAATCATAGAGCCTCAGCTTCGAAAGGATCATAATCCAGTTCACCTTTCCTGTGATGAGGAAATGGGTGCCCAGATTTCTTGAGTCAACTGCCCTGGGTGACACAGTAGGACAGGTGACCCCGGCCCCCATCCCAACTGGAAGTTCTGGACTCACAGATTTGAATGCTATCTATTATTCTCTTGTTACTCCCCTTTTAGAAACTGTCTGAAGGTTGGATCACAGCTCACATTCCTGTATCACCATAGTGTTTATCTCATTGAGGGATATTTGGTAGATATTTGTGGATTGATTGATTCATTCTTTGTCTTGGCAATAAGAATTCTCTGGAAACCTCTATGGAGTATGTACTATACATAGGCTTATCACCCTTTTGATGCTTTTGACGCTGTTGTAAACACTCAAAGGGTCCAACATGTACACTTCTGTGCACTGGCTCAGCATGGTGGGGAAAGGAAGCGGGAGAGGAAGTTATGTTATATACATCTTGAGCAAATCAAGCTTTTCTATTTTTAGTCCTTGCTACTGTTTGGAAAGTACAACCCTGTTCATGGCAGTCTGGCATGTATTTCCTTAGTGCCATTTCAAAAAGGGAAAAAAATAAATATGGGAATTTTTTGTAGTGAAAATAGTTACTCAGTGAAATCACGTAAGTTCCTTCTTTTTCTCTTGATGAAACCTCAAACCCACTAGGCACAGATTCCTCAACCTCAACTATGCATGTAAAGGCTCATGCAGAGGAGGAGACTGGAGTCAGCAAAACCGAGGATGGCAAGATGTGCTCTGGTTCCTGAGAGACAGGGCAGAGAAGGCAGGGGGAGGGGAGGGAGACACCTCCATCAGTGGAGTCTTGGCCGGCTACCAGATGTTGCCCCTGGAGAAAGCTGAACTCTGAACTACATAGATAAAGAGACACCTAGTGTTACAGCCCTTTGCTCAAGCTGTTCCTTCTGCCTGAGTGTCTCTCTCTGCTCTCTTTCTTTCTCCGAGTGCCTTACAGCCGCTCCCTTAATTCAAATAAGTGAATTACTTCTCTTTAGCTGTTTAGGTGACAGTTTGGGGATTTTCCCAATTGGAGGCTATACTAGTTATCATTTGGGAACAATAAAGAACTTTATGAAAGAGAATAAAATTACCTGGTCTCCATTTAGACGGCTTTCTATAATATAGCAGGCCTTGACTGGTCAGAAGTGGCAATGGTAGGATGGTTTGGAGTCAACTGCGAGTCTAGTGAGGCAGACCAGAGCCTGAAATGGGGTGGTGGCCATGACCATGGCGAAGGGGAGCTAAGAGTCCAGAGCCACTTGGAAAGAGGGGAGATGGGAACTGGAGGAGTCCAAGATGCTTTGCAGGATCCTGACTTTCTTCAGGAAAGAGATATTTGCTTTCTATCCTAGTGTTTGCCAAATAGGAAATTCCTCTGAAAAATCAGAACTCTGAGGCAAGTGAGATGTGAACTTTACTGGAGGAAATGTAGATACCACTGAGCAAAGATTACTCCTCGTTAATGAGAGGGACTCTACAGTCTCCAGACAGAAACAGCTCTGCTTAGGTAAAATTGTGACGATAGGGTGAGAATCATACATGGCTATAATGAATGCTGATTTGTGGATATTGCTGTATTGTTGTCATTGCTTTTCAATTGAATATGTATTAAGCTCCAACAGGGTGCTCTGAGTAATGCCAATTTATAGTTGATCTATCAGAACACTCAGAAGACTTTATAAACGCCAGTAAATGGAAACTCGCAGCACCCCTTCAAGGCGGCAAACGCTGCTGCCATTTCTACAGATGAGGACAAGTGAAGCGGATTGTGTTTGCTCTGTAGGCACTGTGGGTGAGAACACAGAGCTGTCGAGGGAGAGAACAGTCTTTTCCCTGTCCCCGGGAATTGGGTTAGAATACATTAGTAAAGAGTTCTCCTTAAATGTGTTCAGAGTTGTGGGATTTTAATTAAATTGTTCCAGTTATTGTTAGCACTTGCATTAGCGCCCAATAACCAAATTCTAGGCCAGCAGATTTCAAATTGAGTGTGGGAAAGAATTAGGGGAGGGGTTGCAAAGGGCTTGTTAAATTCAGATCACTAGGCCCTGCTCCTAAAAGTTCAGATTTGGTAAATCTGGGAGGGGGCCTAAGGATTTTCTCTTTTAATGGGCATCTGAGGTGCTTCTGTCCTCAGAGGCGGCTCAGTGTCCCTTCAAAACCTCAGCCTTTTCCTTCTTGTAGGGTCTTTCTTTCACCACCAAAATCTAGCCTCATCCTGAGACCAGGACTTGTGATTTAATATCTGTAGGGTCTCCTACCATTCGCTTAGTGTAATCCTCCAGTCCTTTCATTTCCAAACACCCTGTGAGCCAACACTGACAGAATAACCTGCTGTACCCTTAGCATTCTACAGGACATGTGGTTCCCAAGACCTTAGCCCACCTGGTTTTCAAAGTATCCCTGTGGGAGTTGTATTATTATTTTTCTATTTCATTGGTGGGGACTAAAACCAAGAGGGGAGATGACTTGGTGAGATATCTCACTACTTTAAACCCTTTTGAGTGAAATTCAAGTGGGGGCCTGGATTCCACTTTGGACAACAGTTGGGGACAGAGCATCTAGAACTGGTTTAAGTGGAATGTGACATAAAGAAGAAAGTTCACGATGCAATAGGTGAGAGGAGGGTGGGAATGGTAAGAAATGACAAATTCAGTTTTTCATTATTTCCTTGTTATTTGTCCTGGTTCTTTAATATAGACTAGGTATTGAACCATCACTAAGTAAATAGTAGCCATTTGATTATGGCTTAACTCTGAATATTCTACGAAAAGGAAACATTTCTCAGGAAAGCCTGATAAGAGGCATGAGCAGAGTTGTGGAGTAGAGGAAGGCTTTTTTCAGTGGAGCTGAGAACGCTGAGTCTTGAGACAGCATCATCCCTTGCCTCCTTTGGCTTCTTTAGTTTCTGTTGGGGGTAATAACAGACTTTTCATAGCACTTGTTCATTTGTATTCCCGAGGTCAAAGGCAGAAATGTTTGTTTTCTTGCGGACTCACATTCATTCCTGATTAAGGTGAATTCAACTTTCTGCTATGGTCCCATACTCACTTTTTATCAATGGCAACCTTTTCGTAAAAATAGGAATTCCTCCTGGGAGTGTCATTAATGTAAATTGTCTGTGCACGGCCCAGAATATATGTGATTCATACGATGTGTTTGTTTCCACATCAACACTAAGTCCCAGCTTACAATGACCCCTGCCCACTCTCTCCTTTCGTCATGAGGACCATGTTTATCCTTCGGATATCTGTTCCCTGGATACCAGCCAAGCTTCTTCTGTGCCTAGGGTTTGCACACCTGCATAATCTGGCCACAGCTGATCCTCTGAGTCTGATCCTCCTCTATTTTTACCTAAAAGGACGCTTGTATTTGCCAAGTGCTAGTGCACATTGCAGTGTTTTCCGTCTGTATCTTTATGTTCCTGTGGCATATGTCTTAAACATTTTTCTCCCTCTAAGATCGTCTCACTTCTCACTGCATCCGTGCAGCCCTCTCTGATTTTCTATTTTTTTTTTGCTCTAGCATCTTGTGTTTCATATACTTTAATACTTACGTGCCTGTGTTCAGCCCTATAGTACGGTTATATGTGGACGAACTAACCCCGCTAATGGAATTGTAAGCCCCTGGAGGACAGAGAATCAATGATTTTCCTTTCTCCTTTTTTTTTTTCTTTAAAGTAATTCCTGTCCTTCATATCAATATGTAGTGAATATCTGATACATATTTATGGAAAAGTGAATGAAAACTGTGCTAAATGGGGAGATAGAAGGCGAGAGGGAGGGACGGAGCTTGGCTTTTAACAGTAGCTGCAGCCGTGACCTAATTCATGGTAACCTAATAGGCCCTTATACTCTCCGTTTCATGTTTGAAGGGAAGACCTTTCGCCTTTAACATTTCCAGCCTAGTGTCATGGAAAGTACAAGAATTAGAGCTCTGGAGCAAAATGTTTGAGTCCCTAATTTTAATTCTTCTGTTTTCTACCTGAGTTACTTGGAAAAGGCTTTTATTCTCTGATCCTCGGTATTCTCTTTTGTAAAATAGGAATAATAGCTACCAGTCTCTATGATTGCTGGGAGAATTGAATGAGATAATATTTATGAAAGTGCTTTTCTACACTTAGGCATTTCTCTGTTGATAATGGCAGCGTAGAGAGAGGGAGCTATGATTTTCTTTCTCCATGTTCTCAGCGGTGACTGTGTCCCAGGCTGTGGACAGTGGACTGGGTAGCTGGCCAGCAATGCTGCAGGTTCATAGGCTATTTCCCAGAACTGTCTTGGAACAGAGAGTTTGACCAAGAGAAAATGATGAACAGATCTAGAATGATTATTAGGGAACTGATGCATCATCGATTGTTAGAAAATATGAGTCCTGCCATTTTAGGTAATTTCCCCCATATTTTTTCCATTCTTAGCCTCTGAGATAAGACATGACGTGTGTTTTGCCTTTTCCCCTCCTGCCTGCTTGCTAGGATGTTGTCACTCTCACTTTTCTTTTTCCATTTCCATTAGTCAGCTAGTGGCTCTGAAAACAACACAACTGAATGCAGCTTCCTCTCTGAAGTTGTTATCAGTAACCCTATTTTTGAAATGAGTGTTTCAAATTGTATCTTGTTAGTATCTGCGCTATATCTTCTGTATTGTCGACTATCAAAGTACACTTACACTAAGTAGAAACAGAGTAATTTGGTTCCAGTAAGTGGCTATAAGGGAAAAAAACAACAACAACAATGAAAAACTTTAAACTCCTCATAATGTTAGGTAGGTTGTATTTATATGAATGTGTTAGAGTAACAGAACTTTTAAACTAAAGGAAAACATAAAGATCAGGTCTGAACCCATCATTTTGCTGTTGAGAAAACACAGGCCTAGAAAGGGAAAATGATTTGCCCAGGGTCACCCTACTGAATTAAGGCAGAACCAAGACAAAATGCCTCGTTTGTTGTTTCTCTACTCTCCTTGCCTACACATGCGCCTCAGTATTCACTAAAGGGATTTCTGTGGTTGCACTGGGTGGATAATGTGTCACGTTTCTGGGTCAACATTTCTAAATATTCAGTCATCTTCTGACATTAGCGTACTTACTAGTTTCTTAGGAGAAAATTACAATCCTGTCTTCATTTACTTGACAGTGAGTTTTGAGTGGGAAGACTGGGACAAGGAAGCATTGATTCAGGTCTCCCTGTGCCATCCTTATCACTTGGTTGTTTGACCAGTAGTAAATCACTTATGCTCTCTGGGCCTTTGTCTCCTTTTTGGTGCGATTATGATATTGTAATAGATGTTAGCTAAGGATCTTCCTGTCTTCAATGCCACTTCAATGAATCTAAGTGTCTCCATCCATTCTGGTGTCTCTCTTCTAGGAATTTCTGTAGCACTGGTTTGCACCTGTGTGTCCATATTGCATTCTCCAGCGGTTGGAGGATGGAGTCCTTGCTTAATTTTGTTGATCTTGTCCCACAAGTGAGGCTGGAAATCCTCAGACAGTGCCTGTGCTCCTCTCTTCCATAAAGTTTCCACATCTGGAAGATGGGATGAGAGGAGCTTTCTGCTTATTTCATGGATTCTTAAGAAGAACAGTTGAAATAACATATGAGATATTTGCTTTGGAGAAGATGTTTCACAGTATAAGGTGTTCAGTTTTTAGACTGATTTCAGTCCTTTCACTGAATTATTATCGCTGACATCTAAATCACTTCTTTGGGGGCATTTTATTATATTTAAGTGAAAATGCTGGAATAACTGCTTCAATTCCCCTTCCAGTTCTAATATTTCTGAGCCTGAGTTACCTTTTCTATGCCAATCGTCTATAATCTATTCACACGTTGCCAAACATCTCTTATCTGTAAGTCCTGGTTGATGGTGCTTAGCACACAGATTCAGAAACACAAAAGTTTAAAGGAATTTCTTACCCCTTATCTGCTTCGATGACAAGCCCCTTGGCTTTATAGCTTTGGCTACTTGACATGGAGTGCTTGACATGGGAACTGAACACTTTCCTTCGTTTTCAATTTTGGTAACGTTTTGAGGAGTCCTGAAAGGATTCAAGGATGAAAGGTATGAGGATGATGAACCAATATATAATGTTACCATCACATTTCTAAGTATTTGAATATTTGCTTCTGGTATTTCTGTCGCATTGTTGGGGAGTGTGAGGAAGTGGTTTCTGGAATTTATCATGCCCCAACCCATTGGTCCTGTGTTATCAAAATGCAAAATCAGAAAGCTGTCTTCCATGAGGTTTTAAAACAAAATCAATTGCAAAAATACCTGGCATGGGCTATTTTCTACTGCATGCTACAGCAGGTACCAAAAATATTTCGTCAGTCTATTTGTTTTGTAGGTTCGAATGATAATTGTTCTTTCCCTTCCCCACTCAGATATTATTTCCTTAAGGGCAAACCAAACTCTTTTTTCCTCTACCTTTTAAAACTTCTCATACTTGTATTATTTTGTGTTAATTGTATTAGCAAAGCATTCCTGGGAAAGTTTCCATGACACTATATGATGGTATCTTTATAGCTATTTCAGTTGGCTATATCTCCTTTTTACACACACACACACACATACACACAGGCACACACAGTGCAGAAAAGGCAGCTTGGTGTAGTGTTGCCAAACTATGTGTGTGGACTGACTGGCAAGGTGGCTCCCCTAAGGATCCTGTTTCTTCCTCTATAGCTCGCCCAGAAAATCAGCAGCAGTGATTTTCCAAGTATCTTTTATAGAACTGCTTCAGCAGACGTTATTGGAGGCAATGGGAAAAACCCAGTGGGTGGAACTGTACCCTTCCCTGTTTGTACTTGAACCAGAGCAGCTCTGTTTTTATCTGTTTTAAGTAATGGGGTTCCGTGTATGATTTTATTTTCCCCCTGGGGTTCTGCTGCTTAATAAAGGTGTGCCAAATGTCTCTTTTACTGTCAAATAATTAATCTTATTATGGTTATTTTTATGGCTCTTATTTTATCGATGGATAGATACTGTATATATTTTCTATGTTATTATATAGCTATTCTCATACAAATTGACTTTTTAATTTTAAGGGACTACTTTAAGAGTACATTATCAATATTTATTTCATAAAGATCAGAATCCAGTAGAAATAATTCCATATTGTGTGTGTGTGTGTGTGTGTGCGCGCTTATTTGCGTGTGTGTATGTTTTGCTTCTGAATAGAGCCGTGAACAAAGGGGCTGCTTGTGTGTACTCAAGTACGGACCACTTTAACCATAGCCCTGTCCTTCCTTACATCTGAGTTGGCTTAAACTCTGAGTGGGCCTAACTCTGGTGGGTTTGGGTCTGGTTGCGAGTGGGCAGCAAAGATGGTGGCAGGCAAGCTGTGAAATGTCATCATAGACTCATGCAGTGTTCGAGCTTAAAAAAAAAATAAAAGTGGACCTGGCAGGTTCATACCCTTCATTTTATAGAAGTGAAAGTTGGGTTTCAGAAAGGAAAAGTGACTCCCTGATGGTGTCACAAGTAGACCTGACTTCTTGCTGTCATCCCTGTGAGCGAGTGGGTCTTGTGCCGGCTGCTTCAGGAAGGCTCACTGTGCAGCAGAGGTCGCTTGGGGTATTTCCACACCAAGGAGTTTATCTTAAGGATCCATGTGGATGAGATCTGACACCAGAAGGCTCAAGGATGGGACCATATCTCTCTCCTTTTTATTCCCCTTTTTCTTCTTCCTTTCCTTTCTTCACTCTCTGATCCTCTTCTATTATTTGCATTCCCATTAATCTCCTCTCTCCCATAATTGCATCGTATCCTCTTACGTGCTCTGATTATTAGCCGTGAACACGATCCTCTTGTTTCATCATGACCACAGTTCATCCTCATGGCAGTTTTGTCACATGTTGCTTAGTTCATATTTATAAGGGAAGGAGGTTTATTGCCTAGCTCACCTTTCTGTCACGGACCAAAGGTTAGATTCACCAGGCTGTTTGTAGATGGGCTGTCCAGCCTTGCTTTTGTGGGTCACAGTGCTGTGCAGTGGCGTCCCATGGTCCAAAACATGGCTCTGTTGGCAACAAGGTCTGGGGGCAAGACTGTTTGCTTTAAAGAGATGTGTGTTGACCAAACATTATCAACTTTGGGTGAGTGTTCTAGGCCTGAAAAGGATGGGATGTTAGGGAATTGGAAGGAAAAAACTGAGGCCTGTGTCAAGCCTAGTGCTGAAGTTTTATCTTGATGTTTTTTGCTCCAGGTATGCTAGAACCGTGAAAACCTCTCTTTGTTTCCTGTCGTCACCTCACTTTCTGTTTATTCATTGCCATACTCGCAGTTGCCAAAGTGTTGTTCTACTTTGAATTGTGAAGATGTTGTCTCTATTTTGAATGCTACAGTGTTTGCACCAAAGATGGCTTTTTATGGCACTTTTCCTCAGGGTCCTTAACCTGTGGGGTAGATGACTCTTCTTACATAATAATGAGACTCGAGTTTTAGCCTAGCTTTGCGCATTAGAAAAGTTGAATTGTATTTCTATCAGCCATTGGATAATAAGCTTCTTAGGGAAGGTTGGTTTGTTTGTTTAAATCTCTGCCTCCTCTGTGTGGTTTTACAGAGTCTTAAAGAACATAAGTGTATTTGATATCACTAGGCAGCGGTGAAAGTCATATCCAGTAGACTGTAGCTTCTTGAGGTTGGGGATCATGCCTTCCTTAGACCGCTTGCCACTTAGCACAAAGATTTCATGGAGCAGCGTGGGATAAGAGCCGTTCACGTGAACCGACAATGAGTTACCCTGTGGACCCTGCTATCAGAGAGAATTAGACAAAGAAGAGTCAATTATCATATAAGCTGGGTTATCAGCGATGCCTTCCTGGAGGAGTATATATGATGAGATAGATGGGTTTTTGGAAAGGTAAGCCCTTCAACTCAATGAGTGGGAAGAAGAATGCACATGAACTAAACCTTTTTTTTTTCTCTTTTCAACATTTTCCTCCAAATTCAATAAAGTGACATTTCCGTTAGATAAAATAGGCCATATTTTCTGGAGTTCTTACTGCTGACTGCTGCCTGTCAACTCAGCATTACCGGGATCAGTGTGATGAGGATGCTCACGCTATTATATAGCGTGCGGGATTATATTAAGAAGCAGTGCTACTGTTTCCATTTTATTTTGATCCAGGTTTCTCTTACTCATTATTTGGATTGCCTATTGGCATTTTCATGGCATCCATAACCATATAAAATATACACTGTTTACCCTATCAGATGTTCGTTGTGTTAGAAATGTACTTAGAGCAGTGGTTCTCAAAGTGTGGTCCTCAGACCAGCAGCATCAGCATCACTCGGGAACTTGTTAGAAATGTAAGTTCTCGGGCCTCACCCAAGATTTACAGAGTCAGAGACTCTGGAGTGGGATCCAGTAATGTGTGTCTTAACAAGCTCCCCAGGTGGTTGTATACAAGCTGAAGTTTGAGAACTGCTGTTGCAGAGTTGCATGCTTCACAGTTAATGCCTAGCACCATCATGTGTTAAGGGGCATAGGTGCCCCATCTCACTGAAGCCCCCAGCAGCTGATTTTTCCTTTGAATCAAAATGCTTTGAAAAGTTACACACTCAGTTGACTGACCATGTCAGCCAAAGCATTTATTTTGAGACTGTGATCAAGGTAATGACTGAGTAGCTGTTGTTTATTGAATACTTAAGAGGTGAACGGTACTTGACATGTATGAACTCATTTAATCTTTACAACTGCATGACAAACTGAGACCCAGAGACCTTAGGTAAATTGCTTAAGGTCACAAAACTGGTAAATGGCAGATCCAGGTTTCAGACCCCTCCAGTCTGACTCCAGAGCCTTCACCACTACCTTTTTTTTTTGGGGGGGGGGTGCTGCGTTGGGTCTTTGTTGCTGTGCGTGGGCTTTCTCTAGTTGTGGTGACCGGGGGCTACTCTTCGTTGCGGTGCACGGGCTTCTCATTGCGGTGGCTTCTCTTGCTGTGGAGCACGGGCTCTAGGCGCGCAGGCTTCAGTAGCTGTGGCTCGCAGGCTCAGTAGTTGTGGCACACGGGCTTAGTTGCTCCGTGGCATGTGGGATCCTCCTGGACCAGAGGTCGAACCTGTGTCTCCTGCATTGGAGGGTGGATTCTTAACCACTGCGCCACCAGGCAAGTCCCACCACTACTTTTTTCTTGTTAAGGATGCTTTGGGAGTAGAATTCAATTAAAATGATCACAAAGAAATTCATTGATTATTTTCTCAGCTTCATCAAAGAAAGAAAGATGATGGATAAATGACAGATAATTAGTTTTGTTGCTTAGAGATAATACAGCTTTTCTGTATCCCTTTTGTTTTCACCAACCAGTATCTTTTTAACATTAATTTAGAAATAAGGGAATAATGAACTTTATTAACCATAAAAGAATACAAAAATGAAGTGAAATTCACACTGTATTATTAATACTGAAATAATACCATTGAAAAGAAAATCAAAATTGTATGTAAAAGGAATATACTATTTTGTGCCACTTGCCTCCTAGGGTTCCCTAAGGTTAGATAGTTTTATATTGCTCAGCTCTCAGGGAGAGCTTCTTTTTTCTCTAATGGACCACAAAGGGAAGTCCAGGCATAGGTAGGGGTTGGGAGTCCCTTAGTGTTACACATAGGGTCTGCCCCGAGGAGTTCCGTGAGCTTTGTGAAATGCAATGTAAATATCACAGATTTAGTACCTCCGACATCAAGTGGTCTCTCTGATTATTTTGAGCAGTCACATGCGGATCTTGGTTCTTCAAATCCCCCTTCTGCGATGTGTCAGTGTGATCGCTTGGCCACCTCAAAGATTCTGGATGTTGTTGAGGATTAGGTCAGTTCATGCATGTTTGGAGTGTGACACTGTGGATTGGCTCTAATTCTAGGATGTTAACTTCCTAGGGCAGAGGGTGGTTCTTAATTAACTAGACCATTCCCCAATCCTTTGTGTTTCTTAACCGCCTGAACGAGAACTCTCTCTGTAACAATGCTGATTTGATCATTAGGTTCCTGATGTTTCTTCAGAGCAGAGGACTTTGCAGTTAGTTCTGCTCCCTACCTCAAAAAGGAAATGAATACTTAACAAATAAATTGTTATTATGCTAAGCAGGATCCATTTATTTCCATTTGTTAATAATGGATACTCTCACCATTTTGCAACCACCAGTGCAATAATCCATGCAGGCAAGAATCGTCTATGGATACTAAAATCATTGGGTGAAAGGTTTGTGATGAGCAGAATATTAGCAGAGTCTCAAAGTGTCACCTCACACATCATGTATTGATTTAAAAGGGAAGAAGACACTTTTACAGTGAAGAAGTCTGGTGGACACTACCTTAACCAAGTCATCAAACTTGTCATCACTAAATGGCCAAATAACATTATGAGCTTCCTGATGCGATGCAATGGAAAGAGCACAGCATCATGCATGGACTCTTCCTGACAAACTTGTGTAATCTGAATCTCGTCATCAGACAAAGCCATATTGTTCAACTTTTTATAAGGCACCTGGCCTGAATTCTTTACACAAAGTCAGTTTCATGAAAGGGGAAAATAGGCTGGGGCCTGTTCTAAATTAAAAGAGACTAAAAAGACATGTCACCTCAATGTGTGATCTTTGATTGGATTCTGGATGGAACTTAACAACAATCGATAAAAGGACATTACTGGGACTTCTGGTGAAATGTGAACATGCATGCATCAGATTACTGCACCCACATTACATTTCTTGGGTGTGACAATGGTATTGAAAAGTTAGTTCTTAGGATATGTAAGCTGAAGTATATGGAGAGGAAGTTTCTGCAACTTCTTTCAAATAGTTAAACTACAATAACAAGCAAGCAAATATATTTTTGTTATTAGAAGGGGAGGCAAAATGTTGGCCATTGATAAATCTGGGTGAAGGGTGTGTGGATGGAGTTCATTTTGCTACTTGTTCAACTTTTCTATGAGTTAATTTTTTTACATAAGATATTTGGATGTAAAGAGTGAGTAAATAAATAAATACAAATAATGCTCTTTCATGACTCACTGCTGGCACTCCTTATCTATCACCTGTAGTTAGTGGACTAGCAGTGTAACCCAAGTGGCCTCACATGCTATGAATTCTGGTTCTGGGCCCTATTTTAAAGTATATTTCTGTGTACTCACAGTGGGAGAGTCATCACCCTGTAATCCTAGTAGTGGCACTAAGAATTATGATTTTCCAAATTATAATAAGCCCTGATTGTGATTTGGTGAGCTTTTATCATATACCTATTTATTGAATGAACGAAATTAAGTGTCTTATAGGAAATAATATCCCATAAATGGCTTATTCATGTGAGTTTTATAGCTGTTAATAAGGGGACACAGTCACTGGACACCCTTTGTACCCTACTTCTCACCCTCTCATTCCACCTTCAGATGCCAGCCATTGCCATGGCAACCACCACTGCATAGGTATGACCTAGTAGTACCTGAGGCAGTACAGCCTCAGCTGTAAAACCTTTCTCTCACTCTCTGTCCTGGGACTTTTCTGCTACCTCTGTACTTCTTGGGACAAGCATGAGGGAGTTAATATCCCTGTAGGTGATTCTAAACCAGTAGAGGACTAGAGCCAGAGGATGAACATTCTCTTCTCTCATTCCCTACATGGGAAAATCTGAGGCACGTTTCATGGAGATCCTTAGAGGGCTCCCAGGAAAATGGAGCCCTAGTTATCCGTATTGGTGACCAGCTCAATTCAGCACCTTTGAATTGGCTTTCCCTCCTCTCCTGCTTAACTTGTCCGGTCCTTCAGTACTGTTTTTTGGGACTGATTCCCAAAATCAGTGACCTGCACACAAGCCTTTGTCTCAGGCTTTGTTTTCGGCAGATCCTGGGCTAAGACAATGGAATCTCTCATAATAATTATTGTTGAACAGCTTAAGAATCATTATTATTATAGTGACCACTTTATAGGAGGCCCTTTGGTATCTGGAAAAAACATTAGGGCAAGAGTCAGGAGACTCTTCCTTATTGTTACTTGGCCTCGGGCAGGTCATTCAACCGTCAGGTGACTGGTAAGGCTGCAGTGACAGGGAGTAAAGGAGAAGACGTGTAGGTAAGTGTGTAGGATTCCATTAGCTGGTTATAGGACTATGTCCTCCAGTGTGCAGTGTAAAGTGTTGAGAGTAGCAAGGTAGTTCCCGGATCTAAGATGCTGTGGTAGCAGATGAAGCACCAGGAGAAGGGCTGGTGGTGAGACTTGTGCAGGACTTCAGTTGTTTGAACTGAGACATTAAGTAGAGACTCAGTGGTGAGAAAGAAGCATATCCTAGTCCATAATGGGGATTGAAATGTAGGAACAAAGTTCTTATCAGAAAGCCAGGTAGGGCAGCAAGGGGGGTCTTGGGTGAAAAATCTCACAGCATTAGGCTGGAACTTGTTCCATGGCATCAACCTAATATGAGAAACTGAACATGGGGAGCCGTCCCAACTCAGAGGGAAGTCAGAATGAGGTCTTACGTGCACAGGCTGGTCGGACACCATAATTACTTGTTTCATGGCATGGCTCAGGGTAATTCTGTGACTTCTGAGGCTCCATGGTATCCCTTTACTCAGGGCATGGGCAGTTGCTGTGCTGTCTGCTACAGTGAAGTACAGATGTTGAAAACCTGATTAAATCCTGTCTCTTTACTGATACTCCAAGGGAATACTTAATAAATGAGGCTCGCTTTAAGAAGAAGAATTAACAATCGCTATATTATTCATATTAATTTATAGTTACTGGTTGCTATAATTAATGTAATTTATAAAAATCATAATAATTATAGTGCTTTACAATTTAAAGAGTGTTTTTCCCATCCATTTTCTTATCTGAGTCTTGTAGCATCCCTCTGGCTTCAGTAGGGTAGATGATGTTCTCCTAGTTTTATAGATGAGGAAACTATGGCCCAGGGAAGAATTTAACTAGACTCCAGTCCACCACCCTTACCAATATTTTGTGTTGTCTGTGAGTATATGGGAATACAGTGATCAAATTCATGTTAATAATAATGTTTTATAACTGCATATAAGAGAATCAGGTTCACACAATTCTCAGTTGCCTTCCATAATGCAACTGAGATCCTATCTTTCCTTGTACCAGAATCCACTGCCAGAATGTTCACTTGAATTTTAAATTTTTGAGGGTCTTTTTTTCTCAATAATACCACAGTATTTCATAGTTATTAATACTCAATGAAGTAAAGATGAGATCACCTCTAATAGAGGGATTAGCTCTTTGAAAACATCTGGTCCTCGGGCAGAGACCCACTGGTCTTAGAGGGTTTGGTCAACTGGAAATTCAGATTCTGAGAAGACATAACCAACCTGTCATTCCACTGTTTTCCCATTTCTGGCTGTAGCAAGAGGGCTGAGGAAAGCCTCTCAATTTTCACAAGGATGACTTTCAAATCTGGGCCATATAGCGTGAAATACACAGACACACATGAGTGTGTGCATACAGGCACACTGAGCCTTTTCTTCCCTTTGCATCCACTGATCCTGCTGTACTTTTAGCCGATTTTACCCAAAAGATGTTTATATGGAAAAGGTTACGGGCTGGACCTATGGCAGAGTCTGCCATTACTTACTCATTTATTTACTCAAATTATTCATTGAATGCGTTCATGGATTAGGCCCTGAGCAAGATTCTGGGGAAATAACGAGGAAGGAAACAGACAAATTCCTTGCCCTCATGAAGCTTACATTCTCCTGGGGAGTCTGATGATAGGCAGACAAATATACATAAAATATAATGTTAGATGGTGATAGATATTACAAGAAAAATAAACCAAACAGGGTGAGGGGATAGAGGGCCATAGTGGGGTCATACAAATGCATCCAGACAGAGAAAATGATGAGAAGGTGATTTTAGATAATGTGATTAAAGGTACCCATAGTTAAGGAGGGCTCACAAGAACAGATGCCACTGCCTACCGGGCAGGCCGCAGTCTTCAGGTTTGGCTCCAAGTGGCTGGGCTATAGCTTCATACACCTTGATGTTATCATCGTGCCTGGGATAGATAAGGTCCAGAGGGATTAACTCATGCTGGCTAAATTCACAAGAGACTGACCAATATGCTAGATCCCAATAGAGATGTTTTATGCAGAGAATTAAATAAGGAATAAGAACTCAGGGAAGGTTTTGGGAACAAGCTTCTAAGGGAAAAGAAACTAGTGGTCTTAATTGGAAATACCGTTATGCTAACATTGTCTGGTGCATCATATTCATTAAGAAGATAAATTTACCCGGAGAATTGTAAGATTTTAATGCTAGCTTGTCAGGGACCCTAGGTTTTGTTGTCACTGAGGAAACTCTGGTTTCTTGGTTTTTTTCTAAACTCTTCCAGACACTATACTGATATTTAACCCCCTTAGACACATGCAATAGAGTTAATTCAATTACACTAACTTCCCATTATTTCATTCCTACCGGGCCTTACTGCAGATTCACTTTGATTTCTTGATGGAGTCTTAAGACACATTCTCATCACATGTCCATGATCGTTATTACATTGTCACCCTAAAAAATTATTTTAACTCACCCTGCTTCCAAATTCTAGGGCGACCTTTATGGTTCCTTGGTATTTCACTCTCTATTTCCTCGCCTTAAGCTCTAGGCAAACTGTTGGCTCGTCTGTCCTAAGCTTGCTCCCACTTCCTGGGGATGCCCTTGTGGCGGTGTTATTGCCCTCTGCTCGCTCCACATGGATTCTCAATGCCGGTAGCAGTCGGTGCTCGTGCTAACATGGGACACTGACATATGAAATCCACAGATCCCCCTGTTCATAATCAGCGGTCACAGCCACATGCTTCCTCTGCAGCCCCTTGGCCAGGACCCTGAGCAGTCTTATTCTAGTTCACTTTTTAGGGGCATCGCTCGGGGCTTGCCATCTCTCTCTGACACAGACACACCTAGTCTACGGATCTCACACTGATTCCATTCCTCTTCCTGGACTGTAAGTCTCTCCTTGCCTTTTCCTGCTCCAACTAAAATGTCATCATTCTATACAGCGGTTTCTGAACGTGGAATTTGCATTATGTCCCTAGTTGGATCTGCTCCTTGAGTGCAGGGATGGAGACATTTACTTCCTTTAACTTGGATATTCATCAAAGGGAATATCCTCTAAATATGAGTATGACTTTAGGAAAATCACCTCATATATTTCAGTTTTCTTACCTGTCAAAGAGGGATAATTCTCCAGCCTACCTCACTGAGATTTTATCAAAGCTAAAGGAAATGAGGTGCAGAAAACCTTGGACAGAGTCACAGTATAACTTGAGAAATTTGAACTCAGATTGATATGGATGGAAACTGGAAATTTCCCTTTTTAACATGACTGTGTTGCTTCTCACAGGGAAGTCCTGGAGGCAAGACCCTTGAGGAGAGACGCTCGAGCCTGGACGCTGAGATCGACTCATTGACTAGCATCTTGGCCGACCTGGAGTGCAGCTCCCCCTACAAGCCTCGGCCTCCACAGGTAAGAGCTATCTGCAAATAGTCACCACAGATAACCTGCAATTATCTGAAAGAACAAGCTGCTTCTTTTATCCCTTCCATTCTTTTTGGATTTTCTCAGAGTCAACGGTCTAAGTTGTCTTTTTATTTAATATCAACATGTGTTAGTTAACAGACATTTCTTTCATTGACTCGATTAGTCTTTTCTTTAAAATAACCCAACAGTGTTATACCCAAACGTTATAAAATTAAATCTCTTATTCCATTGCCCTGCTCTTTTTCTGGCTTTGTCTAGGTGAATATTTTGTTATACGTTGGCATAATCTTCAGAAATATGGCTTAGCATGGCTATGTTAAACTTAGGGTGAGGGCTACATCTTTTCTAAGGAATTCCTTACGTTGGATATCGAGGCGGCTTGCTTTTTTGCTTGTTAGAAGTAATGCTGTGTGGGGCATTTTCGTGTATACTTTCTTTGGAGCTATTTCCCTAACTCAGGTTTTTTTAGAGCGGGATTTCTACAGTGGGGATTACGAGTGCTTTCTTTACTTTTCTTTCCACGGGTGGTACATAGCTTATACTGGCACCAGCAGTTTGAATATATCAGTTTCTCCCCAATCTTACCAGAATTTGGTGACAGCAATTAATCTTTTTTTTTTTTTTTAATGCAAATGGTGCCTTGTTATCAGTTCTTCTTTGTATCCTTTGGCTTCCTTTGGAGCATGGCTGTTCTTCTGCACCTTCATTTATTATCTGCATTTTGGAAGCCGACCTCGCACTGCTTGTGGTCATTCCCTGCCTCCCTCCGGTCTGGAGAAAGTAACGGCAAGTCAATTTCAGGGCTTGTGAGTCCTCAGAAGACAGCCAGCAGGACTCTGCATGCAGATCTTGGACTGGCACTGTTGTCACTGTGTTGTTTGACTCTCGTGGGATGTTTGCTTGACCTACAGCGCTCCAGTTCTTCAACAGCAGCCCCTATATTCACAATGGTTCATTTCACAGATGAAAAGCCAGTCCTGCTTCTCTGCTGTCAGTCATTTCAACACAGAACTTCGTAAGGTGCTTTCCTCTTTAGACATGTTCCCGTTGCCTTTTCTAGACATACAGTGGGACTGTCAGCTATGTAGGGGCACAAGGCGAAACACACTAGAGCTCAGCTCTTCCTTAGCTCTTGTTACCCTTGGCTCCACTAGACCTGTCAGTGGTGAAAATTCACTTTATTTCTGTAAACACGTGCTGAGCTGCAGGTAGGTAGCATGGGCTGTGGTCTTTTGGGGGAACTGTTAGGAGGTTGAAAGGGAGAAAAATAGGACCGAGTTGTCATCTGTCAGGAGCCTATAATATCCTAAGTTCAACAATGGCAGATATATAGAAGCACAAGGAAAAGAGCGAGATATTCTTTGAAAGGTGGCAACATCTGAGAAGGTTCATCCGAAGACTTGCACGTTCAGCTAAGGGATGGGTGGAACGGTGATGTTGGAAGCAAGAGGGGAGAGAGAGCAGCCTGAGTCACGGGGCAGGAAGGTCCAGGCTGCATTCAGAGAACTGCAAGCAGTGTGATGGCTGCAGACGAGGCCATCGCAAGCTTCAAGTGGACCACATGCCTGGGGGCTTCCTGCTAACAGCCTGTGGACTTGTTTGAATGCCAGATTAAGATTTTGGTCTGTCTTTTATAAATAATGAGGGATAGTTGAAGGTTTTCAAGCAGGGGAAAGCTATGATTCATCCTGAAAAAGGAACATAGGAAATAAGACAAACTCTGAAAAGATGCAAGAGGATGGACCCAGGTCTCAGGAATGTTTTCCAGCAAACTGTAGTTTGATGTTAAGCATGTTTCCAATTCCACCCAAGCAAATACCTCAAGCCCACTTTCTCGGAACAGCAAGGCCACTGACTTTGCCCCTGGACTCATCCATTTCGTGAGTAAATACTTCTATGCCCTCTCCTCCTTTTTAAATAGGAGTTTTGTTTGCTCTTTTTTTTCCCCTCCTGAGTTCTCATACCCTGATGAACACTGGGGAGATTCCGCATAGAGGTTTTTGCTTAATGTAGCCTTCATCCTTTAAGACTGTGTCTACACATGCCTCCCATAAACCACTGCATTTTAATGGGTTTATTCAGTAGCCACATTTTTGTTTGAGCAATCTCACTGTGCACACAAATTCACGATCACTGATATTTGCACAGTGCTTTACTGATTGTAAAATAAAGCACTTTCACATCTATTCACACTTCAGTGAAATACAGATATCTCAACTCTGAGATATAGATGGTGTGCTGATTTTGTGGATGAGGAAACTAAGTTAGGACATATGACTACAGTGTGCGCACAGCTGGACCTTGAATTTAGACCTGTGTTTGATTTTTAAGTTCTAGAACCAGACTGAGGATATCCCTCTGAATGTTTTTCTTTTTATGAGAAAGCCATACTCAGGGACACTTATCAGCCACATGAGTAGCAGTGTCCCTTGAGTATGGCTTTCTCATAAAAAGAAAAATATTCAAAGGGTAAAAAAAAATTAGGGCGGAGGGGCAATATAGGAGTGGGGAGTGAAAGGTACAAGCTGTTGGGTATAAGATAGGCTCAAGGATGTATTGCACAACACAGGGAATATAGCTAATATTTTGTGATAACTGTAAATGGAAAATTACCTTTAGAAATTGTATAAAAATTTTAAAAATGAATAGTGATAACTCTTAAGTAGAACAGGTTGAGAATTCCACTTTTCAGCTGCCTGTTCCATTCAGAAATTAAAGAGTGATCCATCCTAACTTCTTTATTATTCTAATTTAGGAAAGCAAGAGTTAATTGGGAGAAGCAGCTCATTCTTCTGAATTATCTTTACTCTGGTGGAACTAAATTAGATGTGTTAGTACTTATTGGTTAACATAATTATATGCTGTGAGAACAATAATCACACACTTAAAATATTAAAAGTATGTGCTAAGAGAAGATGATGTCCGCAGTAGACTGTGTTGTGCTGTAATCAGAACTCTTGAAAAGTCCTAGGAATGTAGACTGTTACTGCCCAATTTTGATGTTTCCCTTTTTGATCCAAAGCAAACTGCAAAACCTGTTGAATCACCTGACTGCTGAAAGTAGGCTAGCAGGTCTGTGATTTCTCATTATTCAAGCATGTGTTGTGTGCTTTTCCCGAACCCACCTCTGAATCACCTTTGCAAGGCTGCTTTGACTCATGGATTGAGCAGAAAAGGATCATATAGGTGGAATGTTTGTACAGTAAGTGGTCCAAAGTTGCTCTATTCACATAACAACTTTGAAAAATATCTGAGCTCTTGAAAATAGATTTTCATGGGGCTTTTTCTTCCTTTTTCGAAAGGGGCAATTTCCACTCTCAGATGTCCCAACTTTATTTCTGTTTGCTTATTTATCCATATTTTTATTTGGGAAATACGGCTTCATTCCACATTTTCATTCATTCAGCTAACATTTATTGAGATCCCACTGTGGATTAGGCATTGGAAATGTAGAGGTTAGTGTGTCAGCATGTTCTTGATCTAGAGTAATCCGTAGTCTTACAGAAGAGACAAATGCATAAACAATTCAGAGGGACACAAAAGAAGGGCTTTGTTGGATGTGCTACTTTAAGTTATTGTGTGACTCACCAGATGTTGAAATTGTTGGGAAATCAAAGATAGGAATATCAACATTATATTTTATACTTTTCTAGGGGAGTGTCAGGGAGGACTGCACAGAGCAGGTAGAATTTGAGTTCCCTTGGCTGCATATGTCATGGGAAAGGCATGGGATTCAAATGAGAGAATAACAGGAATGAGAAAGTCAAGCAATTTGAAAGTGAATGCCTTGTGGGAAGAATAAGGTAGTTCAATTATGATATAGGGTATGTGGAATACAAAGTGAATGGCAGATGAAATCACAGGCACTAATTTAATACCTAAGTAGCCTTGATGCCCAAGGACTCTCTCAGTAAAAGGAGAAATTTGGGGGGGAGGGGCAGGCAGCAACAGTGTTTCTGAAGACAGAGGGTTTGGAGGGTAACACCTTTAGCAAGTTTTACAGAAGATATAAACTGTACATCTGTGCCAGCCACTGCCCAGAGTAATGCAATTAAACTACCTTAGTGTTTAGCAATAAAATTTCTGATCATTTAAAAATGTGTGTATTAGGGAGTGGTTTTAGAAAAACAGGTGTGAGAAGCTTGGAAGTGGTTGTGGGGTGAATTGCAGACTCAGTATGATCTGAGAGTATCACAGCTTAGAGGTCATGTAGCCAAACTCTTACTTTACAGAAGGAAAGTTTTTGTCTAGAGAGGGAGAGAGCATTGCTCAGGGAGGCTCAGTTAGAGGTAGGATGAATGATTTTTTTCTGTTTTGCTTGAACCATGATGTAATGGTTCCCTGTGGATGCTAAGGGCAACCAAGGGACACCTTGGTTCCCTTTAGCATTTCAATCAGTTTATTCCAAAATGTCTCTCTTTTGTGGTACTTTCCTTAAAATACAGCTTGGAAACATAAAGGAGTAGACAGATCAAAAACATAAAGATAAACAGAAAATTTATGATAGTGTAGTGTCTTTGAATTAGTATGTGTCTAGATCCCACCCATCTGGCTTTCTACTGTTAATAAAAGTACAGCTTAGACTCTTGGGAAGAGCCACACGGGGTCACATTGAAATCCTCTTGATTTCTTAGAAGACAAAGGGTAAATCCATGGACTTAATGATTTTCTTTCCCTTCTCTTGACAAAACCAGGCCTAGAGTGCTGGCCTTCGAATTCCTACTACAAAGCTGCCTTTTCTTCCCTGCAGTGAGTTTAGTAGGGTTGGAGCTGGTACCTAGGTGACTTGGAAGAACTTTCAGATATTGTATATTAATTGTAACTGGGGATTTAGTATTTTTGAATCAAATTTCTTTGGAATTGAAATTTCACTATCCTCATTTAGACTAGTATTAAAAAAGTTGGAGAGATTCCAGGGATAAGAATAGGGTTGGACCTAGTTTGATAGTCTAGGCTCCCAAGTTTGCCAATAAGAAGAGCACTATCTTCTCAATTCCCTGTGATCACCTCTCGAAAAGGAGCTCCAACTGTGTGAATTCTCCACATCACCAGTCTTAGCTTCCTTTTCTGTATTTCTAAAATGGGCATGGTAGCTACAGTTTTTCCCCTTTTGCAGAGATACCATATTGTTCTAGAGTTACAAGAAATAAGATGTTGGCTTTGAGCAACAGTCCACTCAGTCCTTCCCATTTTTGTTTTGGGATTGCTAGCTTGTGTCTGGAGCTTACTTTGAAGCTTCAGGTCTTTGAATGTTTGGGGTTTATCCTTTCTGAATGCTGGTTGCGCTATCAATGATCTCTTTATCTTTCTCATTTAAAGCATTTTAAAAGTATTGTAATTTCTTAGTCTATTTGGAAACTGAGTACATACATGCTGTTTGATCACATGGACACATCTCGAATTGAAATTCCAATGCTGCCACACTGAGTCCCTTTCATGGAGCAATAATCCATGAGGCAACCTAAGAAATTATTTCAGGTGTGTCTGTGTTGCATGGAAGGCTTTTTATTTGGAACTCATGTGGCCTGAGGGCTTGCAGGCAGCATAATCAGGGTGGAGCCTTATGGTGCCACGGATCTTCTGTTCTCTTATGCTCCATGTTCTAGCTTGCAAAAGCCGTGAGCAGCTGCAGGGGAGATTAATTAGGAATTAAATTTTTAGTATTCCATATTACTCGTTGCAACCCAAACCTGTAGGCTACTGGGAGATGAAGGCTGCAACATGCTGATACTGTGTGGTAAGATG